>NW_015386707.1:1148733-1170048 GCF_001527695.2 Protobothrops mucrosquamatus
ATATATATATATATATATATATATATATATATATATATATATATATATATATATAACTCAAGTTAATTCATTAAATGTTCCCTCTCTATTTCCCTCAATGCCCTCATTGTGTTATTCTTCAAATACCTACTTGAAGTGACAGCCAGGTTGGTGAAGGGACTAAGGCACCAGGTTAGAAACCAGGAGACTAATCCTGCCTTAGGCACAAAGGCAATTGGGTACCTTAGGCCAGTCATACTCTCTCAGCCCTAAGAAACAGGCAATGGCAAGCCACTTCCAAAATCTCACAAGAAAACTGTAGGGATTCATCTAGACAGTCACCAAGAGTCAGCAGTGACTCAAAGCAACAGAACCAGTTTGGCTAAGATGCCAAGCTCAAAACCAGGAGACCACAATTTCTAGCCCCACCTTTGACATGAAGTCAGCTGGGTGAGCTTGGGCCAATCATTCTCTCTCAGCCCTGAAAAGGAGGCAAAGACAAACTGTTTTAGTGGCTTGTTCTACAATAATATTATAAAATTTCATGACAAAGTCCCTGCACCCAGAGTTTGCATTGTTTTTTTCAGGTCATCTATGGACTAAGAAAAGATGTATACAAAGATAAGAAAATGCAATTTTCCCAATCATATCACAAAGATTCCCATGTTGTGCTTATGTCTAATGCAACAGGAAATAGTAGAATTATGTGTTTTGATTTGAAACAAAAGGGGCAAGTTAGACCGTATGATACACATTTATTTATCTATTTATTTAAACAATTAATATAGCCACCCAACTTGCAAATTGCAACCCTGAGCAGCTTACATAGGATTAAAACAAACAAAAAAAGAAAAGGAAAACAACAAAATAATAAAAAATAATAAAAGATATTAGATGTATGGCATTTCTTAAAGATCATATGGCTATGATATGAGAGCCTAAGAAATTATCCAATTGATCTATGGAGATGTAGACAGGAGATATATGGGTGTCCATCAGTGCTCAAAATTACAGTTTTCTTAAAAAAAGCATTTACCTGAAATTCCATTTGCTATAGTAAAAAGTCTTTACATCTTTCACTCTGTTTCCTTCTTTCCCATTCAAGGTCATAGAAGACCCTTCAAATAAACCATGTCTTACTATATCTTGTGCACTAATTTTAAGCATGGTCAAGAGAGAACACTATTCTAGACATGTGTAAATATAATATGTTGTAACATCATGCTTTTTTTTAAAAAAAAAATAAAGCTTTAATTTATCATTGATACTACTACAATTTATCCCAAGAGGCTAAATTTATCCCACGAGAATTGATAAACATTTTACTGACATTTTAAATTTATTGTAAAACATTCAGGACTTATATGTCTCTCTTCTTTCCTTTAGACTGATGATCATAAAGTATCTTTCCAACGGTATATTAAAAAAATGATTTCTGCTGATGCAGTGAGATTGCATACTCATGCAAATAGAGCTGCTTCTCAATTTGTATGCAATTGACTATATGCCAGGGTTGCTAAACATATCCAATTTACGATAAGCAGTAAAATATATATTTGTTTCAGTCCAATGGCTAATAAAATTAGAACATTTGTGAGAATAGAAAAAAAAACACCTTGGGAAATACCCAGCTATCAGGGAAGTTTCTCTCAAATGATCCTCACCTGAAATTTGTTACTAAAATTTCAATACAGGTGAAATTATTAATACAATCAGGTTATCTTCTTGCAAGGCATTGGGGGGAAAAGTTGAAGAAAGCCATAAGGGCAATCTAGTTCAACCTCCAGACTACAAATTTGAGCATTCTCAACATAGGGGTATTTACCAACCTCTTGAAGATTATAGTGGAGATAAGCTCATGACGCTTTTATGTAATCAATCCAATAATACCTCACTCTGTTCAGAAGATTATCTTATCGTTCACTCACAGCCAACTGTGTTCTACTCTACCCATGTCCTACAGAATGCAAATCTTTGCAATAAACTCCAGAAAGGGTATAATTGCTAAGGTAAGCCTATGGAGATCCAGGTTCAAGCCCAGAGCCACATAGCCACATAACAATTTGATTTCACATGGTGGTTGTTCCTGGTGAGAAAAATTAGTGGACAGTGTATTGTACATGGTGTCTTGAGCAAAATATGAATCAAATAAATAAATAAATAAATAAATAAATAAATAAATAAATAAATAAATAAATAAATAATAGATGATAGATAGATGAGAGAGAGAGAGAGAGAGAGAAAGAGAGATGATAGATAGATAGATAGATAGATAGATAGATAGATGATAGATAGATAGATAGATAGATAGATAGATAGATAGATAGATAGATAGATAGAAGTCAGTTGCTTCTTATACAATTATATTATATTGTCAAACTCGTGACGTCACGTGACGACATGTGACATTTCGGAACTTTTTCCCCATTGCCAGCAATGGGGTAGGTGTGGTTTCCTCTTGACGCATCCAGCCTGTGAGCCGGCAATTTGACATCCCTGGAATAGAAGGATGAAAAAGTAAAAGCTTAAATGAACTATTGGGAAATGAAGAAGTATAATCCAGAGACAATGTCTTCTGGACTTCTCATAAAAGTTTTTGCATGAATAAGGGAATATGAAATTTTAATGAGAAAGCAGTTGATGATTAGATCTTTGTTGTGGGGAAATAGGAAGAAGGAGTATTGGGTATGTTCACTACCTTGAGTTATTTATAAAAACAATAAAGGCAGGATTTTTAAAAAAACCCTGTAGATGTTTATGGCTTCAAGGAAAATGTTCTATGCTTGGGAAAAAAATTCATGCATTATGAATCATTAAAAAGAGAGAGAGAGGGAGGGAAAAAATCTTTTGCTCATTTGGATGCATGTATGAAAATATATTTAGTTTTGCTGCCCACAGTGAGAAATAGACATAAGTGGGAGCAGTGACAAGTGTGAATGTGCACATTTATGCAGTATGTAGTTCATTTACCAAAAAGGGATCCAAAAGCATATATACCTGCTGAGCTTTGCTCATTTGCCTAAGATTTATCTCAGGTTTAGACTCAATTTACATGTCTTCGTGTCAGCATCACTGCAAGGCTCCATAGTAATGCCTTGCCAATTCCAATTCCCAAATTCTACTCCCCAAATGGTGAGATACATCAGTGACATTTTCACATCTGGACCCACAGGAAGGAAATCAGAACTAGTGGAAGATAAAGAACCCAAATTGATGGCTGCTATTCTTCAGGCCTTTTGTTCATAAACTATGTCTCGACAGGATAGCATTTCCAGTGAATAATCCCCTATTCAGACATTGCGTATTGCCATTTCTGCACTGCAACTTCTATCCAGATTGATCACCATGAATTCACATAATATTCACATATTATGAACAATTAATTGCAGATTACATGTGTTTGATGTTCCATTGTTAAACTGGCACATGCAAGTCTTCTAAAATAGTTTAATCTATTTTCATAATCCACCGTCTCACAGGCTGAGTCAGTATTGTGAGTAAACGGACCCACAAAGTGGGTGAAAGCCCTAGAGCAGCAGATGCTGATATTAATAGAAGCAGATAGTTATATATTCTTGCTATTCAGTATAAGTGACAGACAGAAAATCATGTTTCCTGGACTGTATGTTTAAGGATTGTCCTAATAGGTAATCTTAGTTGTAATCTGGCTGTCATTTCCTTCTCTTAATCTCTAAATTTGGGTGACTTCATTTAAACAGAGCTATTCAATTATTGACTTGGATCTGTTATTTTGTTGGGTTTTCCCATAATTTCCAAAACAAAATCACAAAAGAAATGTAGTATTATTTCTTATCTAAAAAAAGTCCTTGCACTGAAGGGAAAGGGAAAATAAGAATATAGAATAAATTTTCCAGCAAGATATACAGAACCTTTTTTTAGTTGAATAGAAAAAAAAGATTGGTTATGGATATAGTATTTTAAAAGTAACTTAAATACATACCTTAGAACATGTACCATATTGGAAATCATTTTTGTAGAAAAGTTCACCATTCCATCCTGATGTATGGATGTGTCTTCCTTTTTAAATATCAAGGGGACAGATTTTCATGGCCTATTTAATCAGATTCATCTCAATCTTCATATTTTGTATGTATTTATTTATTTGTAATTTATAATTCACATTTTTAAAGTTATTCCATTTCTTGACAACTTGGAATTCAACAAAATTACAACATCATCAGGAAACAGAAAAGGAAGATGGTCATGCCAATAGAACAGAGATAGGAACCTATTGCAAAGAGAGGCTAGCACTTGCTTTAACCCAAACCATAGACCCAGGATTTTAAAGTTTGTTTAAAGGAAAGCAGAACTGGGGGCATTTGAATCTCTGGGAGGATGCTGCTCCAGAGGGAAGATGCTTTTTACTAAATGGGAGCCAGAGCAGACCAACTTGTCTGATCTTACATGATAGGTCGAAACGAGAGATAGATAACTAGACTCCATGCTATGCAGGGCTTTATATGTTATAAACAGGACTTTTAATTTCATCTGAAAGCCAATCAGTAACAGTGCAGTTTGTAACGCAGAGATGTTAGATGGATGTTCTTTGGCATGCCCATAACTGCATTCTGGATCAGATAAAGCTTCCAATTGGTTATCAGAGGCAGCGTCATGTAGAGCACATTTCAGTAGTCCACACTCAACACAATCCAGATATCAGTAACCCTCCTCCTGATCCAGAAACAGATGAAATTGGCATATAAGATAAATCTATGAAAAGACCTTCCTGGACACAGCTGTTTTTCAAGCAGGATTTGAGGGTCCACAAAAATCCACAATTTGTATATCAATTCTGATGGAAATTTCTCAGATCCAAAATGTCCACGTAACCACAGCTATTTAGTCTTTCTAGAATTGAGCTTAAGTTCTTCTCCAACCCTGAACCCTAGAGCCTCAAGTCCTCAGGCAAGATTTGACAGCATTACTTAGATGATGAGGGATTGGGATATATGTTGTGTATGATTAGCATACTGAAGATACCTAACTCCAAACTAATTAATAGCCTTGCTCAGTGCTTTCTAAACCATTTTCCTTCATTATCTAATACTATGTATCAGAAAGTCCTTTTTACTGCTCATCCCAAAGTCCTTATTTAAATGTCCCTGTTGTGATTGGATATGTGTGGGAAGCACTGATGTAGATGCTAAATAGAAGGGGTGAGAATGTAAAAAGCCTCGAGACATCCCACAAGTCATGGGCTTTGAACTTGATCCCTTCCTTAATGCTGAATAGAACTGGCCACAGAGAAATTAGGAGAACTACTGCAGCACTATCTTACCACTTCCAATCCCCTGTCAGGACTCCATAATCATCTCTATCCATCAAACTGAAAGCAAAAGTGAAGCATAGGTTGATAAGGTCAACAATTCTGGGTATTTTGATCTTAATGTATTTGGCTAGGTTGGATGTGTTTAGTACTGCTGTCATGGATTCTTTCACTAGTTCTGGAACTTTGGATGTAAAGAGTGCTGCGATATCAAATGAAGTTATAATTTCATCTTCTTCTATTTTTAGGACTTTGATTTTCTGGAGGTACTGTAGTAGGGACCTGACAGAATATTCACTCCCTGCTGTGAGATGTCCAAGTTTTGATCCAAAATGTTGAAGTGACAAAGCCTCCAGAAAAATGGACAAATATGCCAACAAATCAGAGGAATGCCCATGGTATCACCACTCTCAGGGCTCATAGCTGAGACCATAATGCAATGTCTGGAAACTATAGCACTCCAACACATACATTCAAAAGTATGGAAGAAGCATTTAGATGATACCTTCATCATCATTAAAAAAGGAACAGCTAAAGAAGATACATAAAACAATCAACAACATCTTCAAAGGAATAGAATTCACAAGGGAAGATGGAAACATGATACCCTTCCCAAATTTCCTCATCAGCAAAGGAAATAATATCAAATTACAAATGTTAGTCTATTGAAAACTAACCCACACTACCAAATGCTCCTTGTAATAACCCTACCATCCACAAGAGGAGCTGTATAAGAACATTATTTTGATGAGTACAAAGCCATTGCAGCAACTTAGAACATCAGAAAAAGGAAACAGACAATCTATAAAACATCTTCCAATAAAATAGATACTCATGCAACTTTATCAGAAAGTGTCTAACCACTCAACAAGCTCACAAACAACATAAGTTATGAAAAAGATAACATTACTGTACATCAAAACCATCTCAGAAATAGCCAACATTTTAAATCCACATAACATCACCATAATAGACAAACCAACTAAAACCTTCCAAATTAACTTAAATAAACCAAACAATCCAGCAGTCCAAGAAAAAAAAATAGAAGCCATCTACAACATTTAATGTAAGGACTGTTAACAGTCAATATGTAAAAGAGGTAGGTAGAATACTAGCAATGTGCACTTATAAACACTAGCAATCAGAAGACACAACAAAAGCTCCTTAATCTTGCAACATATTGGCAGACTCAACCAATTTCATTTGGGAAATTGTGAGCATTTTAGACCAAGATAAATCCAAAAAATGCTACAGAATTCCTGAAACCCTGACATTCAGATAAATCAGCCATTAATCGGATACATAGAAATAAATAATATCTACACACCAATCAAAAGAGACAGTAAAAAAGCTAGGAATAAAAAGACTAAAACATATCCTTTCCAGTAGCCAACACACAGATAAACAGGGATTAACACCAGACAAACCATGAAACAGTAAACAATACTCTACCAAGGAGAAACCATATTCCACCAATACCGGCAGGGCAAGTTATAACTCCATATAACCAGGAATAAACCCACTCAGCAGCACTGATGATGTTACTTAATCAGGTAATGAAACCTCAACAAGCAAAAACCAAACTCAGAGACCCCCAAGGACTCCATATAATATATATCTCCCTTGATCTGATTATATTCTCTTATATTCTCATAATCATGCTTTAGGTAATTGTTGCCTACGTTTCTACTTTTCAAAAGAAAATATTAAGGTTAAAAGTTTCTTCTGAGTTTTCACCAACAACCTTCTGTATGTTAGGTGAAGATCTTTATCACTATGCTAGTTCAACAGTATTTTAAGTTAATTAAAGAATTATTAAAGTGCATGATTATTAGGTATTAGTCTGCATCTTCTGATTCAGGAGCTGAAGAGCTTTATCAGTCCAAGTCTCAGTATGCACCACTGGAATAAGCTGAAAAGAATGCCAAGGAGACACAGGTGCTGGGTCTGCTGAGTCAGCTGACCCAGAATCCAAGTTAGTCAAGCCTTGAACTCAGCAACACATCACAAACTGGAAAGAGTAAAAAAAATCAAGACAGCCTTTTAAAAGAAAACAGGGTCTGTCATCCAAACAGTCAAGACTATGTAAAAAAAGATGGCTTTTGTAACTGGTTTAATATTTGAATTTGTTCCCTGTGGCTTTGTATGCTGTTTGGGATTCCACAAAACCTTGGACAGTATCTTCCTCAATATAAGATTTCTTTCTGAACTGTTTCATTAAAGTAAGCTCTTGTTTTCTATGTAGAAAACTTTTGAGATTACTGCAACTTTGTGATACTTTGGTGAAAGATTTATTACTGCAATAAATATCTTCAGTTCGTTATCAGAAGCTGGCTGTGTTTATGCAGTTGGCAGCACAGAACAATCATATGCATTGGNATCTTCCTCAATATAAGATTTCTTTCTGAACTGTTTCATTAAAGTAAGCTCTTGTTTTCTATGTAGAAAACTTTTGAGATTACTGCAACTTTGTGATACTTTGGTGAAAGATTTATTACTGCAATAAATATCTTCAGTTCGTTATCAGAAGCTGGCTGTGTTTATGCAGTTGGCAGCACAGAACAATCATATGCATTGGCTCATTTGAAGGGGCGGTCCTTCCTCTGCAAAGTAATCAATGAATTGATGAGGTTTGCTTGCAATCAACTGAAGCACTCTAGCCAAATGGACAGGAGCACTTAAGGTGATCTAATAAGAAAAACTGAAGTAGACAAACATGCCCTGAGGACACTTTGAAGGTGAACAGGGGATTAAAAGGATTAAGTGCTTTCTTTCCTGCTCATTCTGATAACAAGACAACTAGGCAGTGCTGGTAAGCCCACCAACTCTGAAGGGGCCATTTAGACCATTAAATTCCACTTCTTCCTTAATGGTGTTAAATTAAAACATTAAGTTATTCCAAAATAAACATATATGGGTCGATCTGAAAGTGGTAATGTAGCCAACCCACACCACAAGGAAATGGGATAACTGGTTCAGTTATGGAAAGAATATCTGAAAGAACTCCAAGTTATTTCTGAAGATATTGCAAGGCGGTGAGGTTTTGTCTTTTCAGTCACAAGGAGTTGAACCGGGTTCCATGGCATCTAAGTAAGTAATGGTTACTTAAAGCAAATGAGTTTATCTTTCGATCCAATCATCTTATAACAAAGAAAATACATGTAGAAAAAGTTCCAGTGTAAAATTCAGATCACAATTGACTTGAAATATATATTTTGTTCCTCATTTGTTACCTTTATTTTATTTATTTATTTATTTATTTATTTATTTATTTATTTATTTATTTATTTATTTATTTATATCCCAGCTTTTTGTGTTTTTTTAAAAAAATAAATAATCCAAGATAGCAAACATAACTAATACTTCTTTTTCTCTCCTATTTTCCCTTCCCTGTGAGGTGGATTGGGCTGAGAGAAAGAGTGATTAGCCCAAAGTCATCCAGCCAGCTTTCATGCCTAAGGACTAGAACTTACAGTTCTCTGGTTTCTAGCCTGATGCCTAGACCACTGGACCAAAGAGAATGCCAAAAGAAAAGAAAAAGAAAGAAAGGGGGAGGGGAGGAAGGAAGGAAGCCAAATGCTTTTTAGTCTGTGCAGTGCTCTTCTCTTTCTGTAATGAGAGCATATTCTTTCTGTACTACACTGGGGGAAACACTGAACTCTCTCTTGTTGCTATACAGCAATCTACTTAAGGCAGGAACAAGTTGCTTTTACCAATTCATCCTTTGTATGCAATGGAAAGCTTAACCCGGCAACAGAATGAGTTCTGTTTTATAAAATCCAAAGACTTCTCCAATCTGCATTGCCCTTAAAAAGTAAATCTAATGCTCATCAATTTTAAAAAAACCTAAAATTTTTTATTATAGTTCAAATGAGTAAAGTTATGTAACAAAAGGAGCAATAAAAAAAACAAGTTATTTCTTTGACTCCTGGTGACAATATGGGTATAACCAAGAAGGCTTAGCTTCTGTAGCTTGCCAATATTTACAATGGTATGGTAACCCACTTAACTATAAAATGGTTACCATGATGGGTGTAGCACATAGATTTATCTGCACAGTATGTTACAACCATTCTGTCTGATCTTTACTGTGACCAAGCAAAGGACTGGGCAACTTCTATATGCCATATTTCTTTTATGGCAATGGGACTTCTTGAACGTAGAAGCAATATAAACAGGGATGAGGTTGAGCCTTTGCTGTGTAACATAAATGGTTCTGTCTCTTTATTTTTGGCTGAAATGATTTAGAAATAAAATTAAATATGTTGGAAGAAAGGTCTGTTTTGCCTCAATGGCCATTTTAGTGTATAAGGCAGTTACCTTGAAAGAGTGAATACTATTTACAAATGCTATTTTCATCATCTTCTCTTGTCCCTCATTTATTTTAATGATCCAAATTACCTGTGTGTGAATCCTTTGAAGGGAAATTCTGTCACTCCATCATGATGTGCTTAGTGTAACCAATAACTCAATCATTCCAAAAACTTGAAACATAACAGAATTACCTGAAGAATCTGCCTGCTGCACCTGCTGATCAGGAAAGAGGATTAAATTTGACCCAAACAGTGTAAATAAAACCTTTTAATTTTTTCTCCTGTGTGTGTTGTTTTTTTTTTTTTACAAAAGTTTCTTTCTGCAAAATCTTAGACTTTTTCTAAGAAATGTGTTGGGATTTAGACATTAACCCTATTGAATGAAATGGGCAGTAATAATCTTCTTGTCCTACATATACTGAAAGGGACTGTGTTTGTGAAACCTTCCCAAACTTAGAGCATAACAATACATTACTTTTTGTAGTAACACCACAAAATTTAAAATATAGTAGTGAAAAATCTTTAAATGTATAACCTAAACACCAGCTACTGAAATCCCCCATAAGAAAACAACAATGTGACTGTCATTAATATATCTTATATGTCCAAAACCCAAAGACAGATTAAAATTCACTTGCCAAACATATTCTTTAAAAAGGAAAGACCTTACTAACTTCCAAAACGTTATCACCAAAAAAGAGAGAAGTGAGCCTACTCACAAGGAAATTCCAGAGGAAGAAATCAGACAACACTGATCAAATAATCACTAGAGTCCGGTATTTTTTGTTTCTTTCTTCCTTCCCTTTCCTCCCCAGAGATCTGGTCTGTGGAAATTTAATTTCAATTTAGTTTAATTTAATTTTGGAATGAAAGGTAATTTCAATAGCTGCCTGTACAATGCACAAAGGCAGAACACCATATTAAACTTTTCAAGATTCCAGCATTTGTATTGCAAAAGTCCTGCTTTCAGATTCTGCCTCTCTATGATTAAAACTCAGAACTACAGAGACAGAGCACAGAGTTGAATAAATTACCAAATGTACATCTCTAATGGTGAAAGCAGCATGAGGTTTAGTAAATGGAGAGTGGCAAATCTCTATGACAAGAGGCAGTCACAAGGAATTTGACTTATTTAGGGACTTTATTATTCTTAATGGAAAGGGGAAAATATGAGGTAAGTTTTGTAAACCTTTGTAGCTAGAAATATTGGAAGCTCAGGTGCCCATGAGACAGGGCACTGATCACTAGAGGTGGTGAGGCCACAGTTTCTTTCTTTCTTTTAATGGGTGGGCTAGAGGGATTGTGTTTTAATATAATAAAGGGCATAAGGCTATTTGAAGGATGAATATACCTATTTCTCTTTTTTCTCCATCTAAATGAGCGTCAGTTATGTGTTTCAAGAGATTTGGCCAAAGTTCAGCAGATTAATTATGAAGGACATATGAGGCTGCAAAAATAGACCTCAGGGGATTCATTGAAATCCACAGGATGCCCACTTTGGCTATGGAACACATATATTATTTTCTTCTATATTTATGTACTATATAAGAACACTTGTGGATTGGGGAAAGGCACTCCTATGCAGGGAAGTGCACACAAGTGTCTTCCTCAATACGAACATTGTCACTGTTTGTTATGTATATTAGGGCTTAAATTATGATACAGGCATCACAAAGATGGGGCTTCCAGCTTCCATTCAACTGGTGATGTAACGCTTGGTTGTTTGATTGTAAAACTTGATCAAAGCAATGGACTTGGTGCATACGCCTGGATAGAGTTGTCCCTTGTCAGCCATTTCTCTATTTTTGAAATCACTAACAAAGACTGATAATTGAGAAATATTTGTATTTCCCTTCCATTTCTCAATAGTTGCCCTTCTCCCAAAGAAAACAAAACAAAAAGGTATTTATCTGAATTAAGAAAAAATGCAATTTGGAAATTTGAATCAATCTGTCATGCTCTAAAAGGCAGACAGATCCAAGGGACATAAATAATGTTGCTGAATACAACAGGACTGGTTTGTGAAGGGAAAAAAATCTTTTGCAGAAGTTAAATAAATAAAAGTATTAAATAATAAAAAATATTGTAAATTATATTCTCCTAGTATTAAGTAGCAATATTCCCCTCACCCACATATCCTTTTTTAAAAAAAAATCTTAAGAGAAAGGGATCTATGCATCAACATGACACCTCCATAATGAATTTTTCAGCCATGTCTGCTTTTCAATTGAAAGAACAAACTTTTTGCATTATCCTGAATTTAAACACTTTCATGTTTTGTCTTTTTGAAACTGAGATTGCTTGTTCTGAAGAACTTTCATTTCCCAAAAATGTCTAGATTATCTAAATGTATCGTGAGGCCTAGAAAGTCATATGTCTGCCATAAATACATGTTACTGATTATCTGAATGTCCTAACAGAATATTTACAAAGTCCTATTGTGTTTTCTTTGAATTATATGTGAAGTTTATATGCAGAATTATTTCTGATTTTCAGAGTTGGCATTTACGAATTAACTTGCTATTCTTTTCAATCACAGCAGAACTACCACCAGACTGATGTGAGCTAAGGAACAAGCTAGGAATATTCAATTCCTTAGTACTGTAGTTGTTGCTCAGGAATTTTGCTTGCTTGCTAAATATAAATTTCAACTTTGCTCAGACAAATAAAATCTTCGGTAAAGAAAATTGAGTTCCCTACATTCTTGAGTCCCACTAAAACCCATGGACTAGGCTTTGTTTTTTGCTGGGTCTATATTTAGAATTCCACAAAGTAAGGTTTACTAGAGGCAGATTTGGATTCCTGATATCCTCTATTTTGAATGCAGGTATATAAAAACTATAAACATTATATTTACTTGTAAATAAAAGGCTTGTCCATGGTTCTACTACCCAGAAAACTGAAGCTTCTAATAGATGTTCAGATCAATATTGCTTTGTATTTTGTTAAGAATCATGAGAACAGTTGGCTAGATAAGATAGTCACAGCTGCTGTAAAGTTGCAATAAAGCAATCTAGTCTTTTATGTTTTGCACAGTATCCTTAGTTATCTAGAATTATTTAGGACTCATATAGTGCATCTCCTGCTGGAACATTTAATATGGTTTGTAAAGGCAAGTAATAGTTTATAATTAAACTGATTGTAAAATATACTTACTGAATTTAAGGCATCCTATAGAAGATCCAAATCTTAAACTACTTCAGCATTTGAGTCAATATGGATTGAAAGAATACTTTAAGAAGTGGGCTGTTGTTAAGCTATTTTAAGGACTGTGCAATACGCCCCTTCAATTTTGGGAAGGCCTGTTGCCTAGACAACTGCAGGAGTAATCGTAATTTGGATGGTGTCTATTTTAAAGTATGATAGGTAAGAACAGCCTCCTATATTAATAGTTAAATGTTCAAAAATATTTGTTTTCTTTAAGCAAACTAATTGTATTAGGGAACATGTAACAGTAAAATTTTACTTAGGGGCAAATCCTTATAGTATATGGTGCTATTGCTTCCAGGAACTAGTTGGATTCTTCAAAATCCTCAAATGATTCTATTCTTGGCATGTTATATAACTGTAGTAAATTGTTTTCAGAGTTGATTTAGTCTTTTAAATAAGCCCATAATACGTTGATGACTAAAATGTATAAGGGTTGCAATCTGCTTGTATATCAATGGAAGTGACTGGAAGCCCTGCAATTCATGGGTGTTTAATTTAAATATATATATCCTTTCATACACATTTCTTGTCTTTTCTTGTAATCCATGTTTTGGCCCATATGTTTCTTACTGCCATTCATTCTGTGTCATACTTCAGCTCTCTTATCTCTATACTTTCTACATTTTTAGCAACCTTCCATCCTGAACTCAGCTTGAACCCTCAGCATGGAGTTTGCTATCTATATAAATATGTTCACCTATACTTCCTTTGCAGAAACTGGGCAGTCACCACCATTATTGAAGCTTGGGATCCAGAACAATTATTTTTGCCATTGCACTAACAAAAAGAATCTGAGCAAAAACCTTTACACTGCCTACTGCAACTAAAGAGAGAAAGCACCTAAATCCCATCTAAAAACTTCAGGTCCTGAGCTTCTGAAAGTATTTCTTTCTCAGAGAATTTTTGGTCCAGAATCTTGAATTATGAGAGCCTCATTATCTAACAATGATATTTTATCATTTCCTTTATTGTTTAATTGAAACAGTTTGTTTGTGCTTTAGACATAGAAGTTTTCTAATAAAAGGGCCATGATTTCACTTTTTATTAACTTCGTTCCTTTAAATTGCTTCATAGGTGATTGACAAGCTACTTATTATTAATGTGGCTCTTTTCTAGCTGCATTTCAATGAAAACTTAATTGCATACTCCAACCTGCCATCTTCACTCTGACAGAAAATTATGTCCTGGACATGAAAACAAGAGGCCATTAGAAACTGACAGCTTTTGTCTCTCTGAGGTTTGAACTGGACAGTAAAGAAGGAGCAGGAGGTTGTAGGTGATGTGCTTTGACAGTCAATATTGCACTAGAGTGACAGCAATAAATTATAGGAAAGCCTATTAAAAATCAAATCATGCAGAATAGTTACTGGATGCCAAGTATTTTGCAGAGTATAAGAATAGCAACCTGAATAAGACATTTCTTCTTTATGGGAAATATTGGTGCATAATTTAATTTTCGTAGTTGATGTGGAAGGACTAAACTTGCAACTATCATATTTTGGGACCTCTGACCAAGCATTGACCTTAAATATTCATATGTCAACATCTGGTTATTCAAAGTCATGCTGATATTTTTATTATGGATTCTTCTATCGGAGGTCTCTTACAGGCAGGTCAGACCAGATCAAAATAGTGTGACATGCCCAATTTAGGAATAATTTCTTGGTGCTTTACATTATATTTAATGATAGAATTCTTTAAATTATTGAAATGTCTCCTCGGTCCTTAGGTTATACAGGACATAAGACAGATTACTGATACCTGGTGTTCTCCAGAAAACATTGGAATTGAAACTTTCTGAATTTCCAGCTAACCAATTGTAGACATCAGAGAAATGGCCTTGATGGACAGGGAGGAAGAACTACTAACAAGACAATAGTCAGATAAAACAAAACTGAGTATGGGCAGGAATGTAAGGAAACTCTCAAACAAGATCCTCCCTAGTTCTCACAAAGATAAAGGGAGGGAAGGTGGAAGTACATTCAGGCTTCTGTTGCCCTAGAATAAAAGTAGTACTAATCTACATGAGATTGAATTCCTTGTTTAATCTACCTTAAAGGGCTGGCACCAATGCTATGCCTAATAACTTGGGATGTTGCAGGCCCATCACTTCAGGAGGTTGCTAGATTAAGAAGATTGTGGGAGTCTGCGAGAGAAAAAGGAACGACCCTGTTGAATCAAAATTTCAGATCAAAGATTTATCCAATCCACACTTCCAAGCAGTGAAGCAATCTTGAAACCTATGGTTGTGAGCATAAGATACTTTATTTGAGGTAAGCTGCCAGTTGATATGGATTGTTATCATGCCAATATTATATAACTTGATACACACAGATTCTACTATATAAAGTGAAGCACAGAGGCAGATGGATTGCCCTCTGCACATAAAATTCAGCACTGAAGCAGAGTACTTTGCAACTGTCCAGCTCTAATGACATTAAAATTTGTACTTCTCAGGGAAGATTACCATAGGACCCTGAACATTGGAAAATAAATCCCAAACTATTTATTAGAAAAGATACTAAGTCGTATTTCATTTTCTATTGCTTCCTTAAAGGTAATAAAATGTCTGTAAAGGTAAGGAAAGACGTCTGGCTATGGAAGGAAAGCTCTGGGGTCAGAATTCTTTACCTACACTTTGCTGAAATCATATTATCACTTATACCATAAATAAAAATGTGTCTTGGTGGTGGGCACAAAGATCAGGAGGGATTTGGCCTCATAGAATCCAAAATTTTGTCTTTCCCCAGCATGACTGCAAATTGATGGATCTATGTCAGCCTTGGAGCTGTCATAGATTAATTAGTTTCAACTTCAGTCAGTTGGAGAAAACCTAGAAGGGTGTTGAAAAATAAGTTTTAAAAAGAAAAATCAACACAATTCCTCCTTCACTTTTACTTTGCTGGCATGAACAGCACTGCTGGACTTCCACTTCACCTTCCTGAGTACTCAGCAGTAAATATAGAGATAAATAGATAGATATATAAATAGATACATGTGGAAAAAGTTTGCGATTTTTATACAAATCTTGGATATAAGATCAAGATTTATCAAGATTTTTTTACAAATAGCTAAAGTTAACAAAGAGTGGAAAAAAGTCATACATAGTTGTGATAAAGAGGGTGATGTGGTGAAATGTAGTCTGGGTTCCCAGGAGGGAGGGCTGCTTTTCAGAGCTCAAAGAAGCAGCAGAGCTTGGAAAGTATGATCACCAGAAAAGGGGTTAAAAGTGCTCTCTCCAGCTCGGTGTCAAACCGAGCACGGGTGTCAAACTCGATCGTATCATGTGATGTATTGCAACATTTTTTGCTTTTGCGAAGCTGGAGTGGATGTGGTCTGCGTGTGACCAATCCAGCCATGAGCCACCAGTTTGACATCCCTGTCCTAGAGTATATCTTTAGTTATGCAAATAGTTGCTTAAGTCTGGCAAGCTCCAGTCTATAGAAAAATAAAGGAAACTAATCTTAAGTAAGTCCACATTTGTTCTTAGTTCTTGTGGTCTGATAAGTATACAGCAAATCTGATTCATAAGTGGAATATGGGTAGTAAAATTTTGAATGTTTTGATGCATTGTACTAATATAAGTATTCCAAAAGATTAGCTAGCCAGGAAAAATAGACATGGGAAAATTGAGACTGGGAATAAATAATATTGATGTCAAATACAAGATCAGAATATAGAATTTTAAATAAATTATCTCAAGAAAAATTGATGCATGATCCCAGTGGAAGAGGGGAGCATTCTGATTAGAGATTAATACCTTGAACATTTTTTTTGCAGAGTCTGTTTAAGTTACCAGCTTGTTATACTACATTTGTTAAATAAACAAGATTACTTTTATTATAATTCAGCAGCATGTGACATTTATTTCGGCAGTAGATCTCAAATGAGCTCAAAGAACAGCTTTAGGGCTGAGCAATGATGGTATAAATATAAAACAGAGGCAAACAGGCAGATTTCCCCACTATATCACAAAGGCACACACTTGTGCCTTTGCCAACAAAGTAAGCTTTATGTATGCCAGTGGAATGTCTTTTTAAAATTGTGACCTTATGAGCCACTGCCATTCTCAGTTCATTTGATGAACAGATAATCTCACTCTGTCTAGTATGGAACTTTAGATGACTAATCCCTTGACACACCCACTCTTTCAAGATGTCATTTGGCACTACAGGGAAAATCAAGTGTCTCATTCTAATGTAGTTAGTTTTTAATGGGATGAAAAAATGCCTACATTTCTTTGAATCTGAAGCACAAGTAAGTTCAACTGACTGCAAGTTGAACTTCCTATCAAATAATTGCTGTGATTCAGAAGGATTTTAGGACTACTTTATACAATCAGCAGAATCAAAACACCAATGTTTTTGACTGAGGGAGAAACAGGCTTCCATGTTTAAATATTCTCAGCTGGAATGTGTCACAACAAAATTCCAGGAACATAGAAAACTAGTATATTGGATTGGGGGGAGGGAGTCTTAGCATGGGAAATAAAGGCTTATGAATTGATTTTTCTGATTGTACCTTCTACCCTCCAGTAGATATGCAAAAAAGGATGCTTTGAGTTGCTTGTGCCTCAACAACTGAAAAGCTGATTTATTTCTCCTTTAAAAAAAAAAAAGAATCTTATAACAGTAAAATGTAATTCAGTGCCTGAGTTGGGAGAATGCTAGTGAGAACTGATATTGTATGTTTGTGGCAGCATAAAAATCTAATAAAAATAAATTAACTAACTAACTAACTAATAAATAATGCAGAATATATGTTCAGCTCTCAGAACTGAAATTAGTGGCCATTCTCTGGTATTTGAAAAATATATTTTCTAATCTAGCGGGGGGACTAGTTTTGTGATTCATTATGATTCATTTGTTGAAAATAGCAATCTGCGGAAAATTAATGATTGCAACCTCAATAAAATCAGGATATTAGCTGCAACTAAGAATACATCCTCACTGCACTTTCAAAATGTTCCTTTCTTGTACTCATGGTAGTTAAGTTTATTCTTGAGCTTAAGAAAAAAAATCAGACAGAGATGATCTGGCAACTGGTGTAAAAAGATTCAGTCTGAGTATCAGACTACTATATCTTCTCATTGGACAACTCTCTTCCTGCTTAGCCCTCCAAATATTCTCACACATGCACACATTCCATATGTGTGTTTACATATTTTTAATATGCCAGTGTAGAAGTTCAGGTATAATATGTATGCAAAGTTAATTTTGTCATACAATTACAAAATCCCCCTTTTGTTTTTTTTTCAAGAGAGTTTTTTTCTTTAAGAGAGTATTTTGCTGTCTCTTTTATGAGGTTATTACAGTTAAATCAAGATGTGTTGCTCTTGATTGGAGAATGGAATGCCAAAGTTTCAAGCCTGAGCAGGGGGTTGGACTAGAAAACCTCCAAAGTCCCTTCCAACTCTACTACTATTACTATTATTGTTATTGTTATTATAATATATTAAGGAGGAAAACATAGTTGGCGTGGGAAATGAAGCAAAATAATGTATTTTAAATTTCTGCCAGTCCAATGATTTCATTGTTGCTATCACATCTTCCAACAATCAAAATGGCACCATTAGATGGACATCATCAGAGGGACTGGGAGGAGAGATCACAAGTTGCTGATGTGTGAGTTCCAAGTGAAGCTAAACCAGAAGAAGAAAACCAACATTTCCATATTATGATTTTGAGCATATATCTACTATTTCTAGAAGAACATCAGGAATCACTTTGAAGTCCTAAATGTCATTGATAGGAAATTGAAGGAACTGTGGAATGAACTTAAAGAATTCATTAAACATGGATGTGAAAAAAGGCTGCCAAAAATGAAAACCGCAAACCTGATGATGGAACAGCCTATGGAAATTGCCCAGAAAAAAAGAGAAGCCTAGAAAGACAAAAACCTTCTGTAGGAACTTAATAAAGAGTTTCTATTAAAAGATACAAGAAGCAGTATTAAAATAACGTATGTAAAGACAATGAAGATGAAAACGGACATAGAAAAAACAAGGAAAATCTTGTAAAATATCTCAGAACTCAGAAAGAGATTTTAGTCTCAAATTGGTAGAAGGTGGCAGTAAACAAACAGTAAATGATTGGATGAAAACCAAACAAAAATGGAAGGAGAATATTGAAATTCTGTACAGTAAAGATGTCAACATCCAAGATACCTCATAAGATATTTTCTGCTTTCAAGAATCTCCAGTACTAGAAGATAAGGTTAGATTATTGCCAAGTCAGAAGGCTATGGAAAATAATGGAATATCTCCAACACAAATTAAAGCCCTACATAGAAAAATAGATGCAAGATGATTAAGCTGATTTTAGGAAAGGACCAAGGTACATGTGTCATGATTTTGATGCACATTGGATATTAGAGAAAACCAAAAGAATATCAAAAAGAGGTCAGCCTATGCTTCATTGATTATAGAAAGTCCTTCAATTGGGAATCATGGGAATGTCAAAACATCTCACTGCCATCCTGAAAAGCCTGTATGTCAGTCAGAAGGTCACAGCAGGGACAGAGCATGACAAAACATGACAAAGCAGAATGGCTACTACAGGTTGGCAAAGGAGTTTCTTTCCCCTTATGTATTCAACCTATATGCTGAATATACTGTATATTAAGGGAATACAGATCGGAAAAAGATGAGCATGGATTGAAAAGTGAAGGTAGAAACATCAATAACCCTTGCTATGCTGATGACACTACTCCAACAGTGAACAGAGGAGTAATGGTATATTTCTTTGAAATATGTTGAAATCCTTTTAGTTCCAGATCAGAGTTGAGTCCAGGCTGACTCTTGTGCCATTGTTTTTTTTCATAAATGAACTTCACAGAGGACTGGCAACAATTTATTATATCCAAAAGGCCTAGGAAACAGAAAAAGATTTCCTTCCTTCCTTCCTTCCTTCCTTCCTTCCTTCCTTCCTTCCTTCCTTCCTTCCTTCCTTCCTTTCTTTCTTTCTCTCTTGTAAAAGTTAGCATATAGCAGCAAAGGGGTAATGTTTCAACTTTATGCATATTTGTCACAGAAAACTACTTAAAGAAAAATATAATAACTGCCAGAACTCGAAACTGTACTGCTTTTGATTGCTAAATTCATCTTTCTTGCATCTCTACTTCACCCATCATTAAGAGAAATATGCCTAATGCTCATATTATAAATAATAGCAGATAAAGCATTCTCCTATTTCATTCTAGCAAAATGTAGACACTATTGTGTGGCCCAGGACAAAAAGAGCAAAAAGCCTAAATTATATTAATAGCGATTTGCTTAAATATTGTATGCAAGAAATCTTTTTAGACTTTTAGATGTGTACACGAACCCCAGAGGGTCCTTTTTCATTTATTCTCCAAACACTCATTAAATGGAGACATTTTACATTTAAATTTTGTTCACATTCATTCGGGAAAAGAACTATTTGAATGGAATTTTGAACTGAATGTTAGCCTGATCATGTTTTAATCCTGAAAATGTAATAAGCTGCAAATTTGTCCCTCTTGGTTTCTCCTTTTTTCCTTCCTTCCTTCTTTGGCTCTTTGCTTAACAATTTAATCATTATTGGCTGAAACAACCTGAGAATTGTGGCCTTTTAAAATAATGCAATTAAATATTAATGTTTAAATAAGTATCAGTTCATGCTGATTTTGTTTATTGGTTAAGAATGATTTAATAAACTGCTTAGCTAATGGATAAATAGAATGGTTCAAACACACATGAGAAAAAAGTTGTATAGCTCTGATTGATCTGTCCATCTCAGGCTGAAAAAAGGGTGATAAATCTGTAGTGCTATCAGTTTAGTTTGAAAAGCTTTTCCCCTTTTAGCTTTGGTGGAACATTCATGATTTTATTTGCCAACCTCTTTATCCAGAAGGATCCATAATATTTTATCCATAATATTTTAAATGTGACAACTAACCACTATAAAAGTGTAGATAGTATTGGAGCTGCTGAGGATGGCCTGCACAGACCACAATATACTGTAAGGAAATAATGAATTTCTTAGTTGAAGTTAGTAGCTTCAAAAAAAGTAGGGATTCTAGCTTTCAAAAAGAGGTCTGGCACCCTTGACAATGATGCATTTGTTACTGAATGTCAAAAAACAACAATGAACAAGAGAAACCAATGGTCTAGAGAAAGAATGTTCTGCCTGCCTACAGAATCTGTCACATCATTGTGTTCATCCTGGATAAAGGCTCATGATTGTTGTGCAGCTATCCTAGAAATGATAGTTCTTTTTTTTTTTTTTTTTCAATATAAAATTTTTATTATTTTCATCATAGAAAAAAACATCACAAATATTACACAATACTATATGAAAACCCACCCCCCACCCCCCCGGACTTCCCAAACCTAGTCCCAGGATAATATTCAAATATAAGTAAACAAATATTAATATCTCTAACTCCACAAAGTATATTATTCTACATGAGTAGGTAAAATATAAAAGAACAAATTTACTAAAAACCTAAATTATATTCCACCACTCTATGCTTCTTTTAAATATAAACAATCCATCTTCTCCA
>NW_015386707.1:1171455-1196129 GCF_001527695.2 Protobothrops mucrosquamatus
GCGGAGAAGCCTCGGGGCTCCGGAGGAGTTCTCACCTGCATCGTCCACAAGGGACGACTCGGGAACTCAACTCCTACCCCGGGCAGCTCACCGATCCCCTTATGCCCAGGGGAAAGGTATCAAGCCGTTTGACAGCTGATGCTGGCTGTCAAAACGGCTTTTACGCTGAAACAGGCGGGAGGCAGCAAACAGCTGCGTCTGACGAAGTCGCCTGCCACCGGAAGTCCTAGAAATGATAGTTCTTGAAAGGAAAGGAAGGGGGGAAAGTTCATGCAGAAGCCTTGCTCCTTGCAGAAGATACAAATTCTGTCCTATTTCCTGAAAGCTGTCTGAGAGGAAAGCAGACTTAAGTCATATATAAATAATAAGTTAAATCTCTCTGTGTGTCTGTGTTTTATATTTGCATGTGTATCGGTGTATGGGACCATATATTGCTCATGGGCACAGGAGTTTCTTTGCTCAACAATGCCATTGGCTTCAGCCTCCCAGCATGGGAATGGAAGTTCACATCCTGGGCATGTATTTCACTTCCTAATACTCAAGGAATAGTCAGCATCTCAAATTGGTTTTCATGATGGGACTATGTGACATCCTTGTTTTTGGTCTTTACTATCAAATCACATGGACAACACCATTAACTGTGGTTTCCAAGGCTTCAGACAGAAGTATTTCTCACCCTGTTTAATTTAGATTCATTTTGCTATGGAAGCCTGCATATGAATCAGTTTGATGGTGAGCAAAAGCACATGCACAAACAATATGATGGAATGGTACCGGGAACATTTCATTCCATTAAACTCTTCTCTGTCCAGCATGCTATTGATACTTGGACCATAAATAACTTGTAAGACAAGTTATTATCTGTATTCTCAGAATACAGATCCACACTACAGAATGAATGGCAATATAATATAAATATACTCTGGACTCCTATTGCTCCATTATGCTGCTTGCCTAGGGGAAGATGAAAAAAATGTTATTGCTTTATTCAGAGTCCACCATATGCAGCTTCTTATTCTCCACTCACCATTACAAAGAAAGATATCAGTATTTCCCTTCCTCCACAAACATGGTGAAACAGCATTAGTCATTCCGTTTTTGTTTTGTTTCCAATGATAGCTTATTAAAATTAGGTAAGGAAGTGGTTGAAGAGAATTTTTTTTAATGGAGAGCACTTGATCATAATCCACTTAAGAAATAAGGAGAAAGAATGGTCCTTAACTATATTTATCCAAAGGTAGAGTTCATACTGGAGAGAGTTTTCAGGAAAACAAAACAATAACAAACAGGTAAACTTCATCCTGTTGGTCTAAAGATTTCTAAAAAAAAATGCTCCATGCAATAATGCCATTTGTCAAGGAAAAATGTTGTTATGTTGTTCCTTGCTGTTTTAATGACAGATTATTAAGAATTGTTTTATCAAGGAGAAATATAATTAGCCTTGGGATAATTTTGGACTCACACAATTAACAATGCAGGATCCAAACTGGGTTGATCACTGGAACCAGAGTTTTAGTCTTCCAAGCTTTTGAATGCTTTGGAAGCTTCTCAGCTTCCAAATGTGATACATTCTGGTGAGAGAGAAGTTCTCCTGAGGATGGGCTCCAGCACAAGTCTGAAAGCTCAGGAGACTAAACCTCTCATCCCAGTGACCAACCCAGATTGGATCCTACAATATTATCCTGGAACACTTATATTTGCCTTCATTCACTAAACAATTGTATTAATCTGTTTATCTATTATCTGTCTGTCTGTCTGTCTATTTTGATTTCTATTGCTGCCCAGCCCGTATATGTGACTCTACGAGGCTTACAATAAAAAAGAGACAAAAACAAAACAAAACAGTACAGACAATATTAGAAAAATAAAATCACAACAGCCAGAATCACATAACAACCATTAACAACCATTAACACAACCAGGAGATGGGCTACAACCATTAACACAACCAGGAGATGGGCTACAACACACACATGGAGCCCTAGGCTTAGGCTCAATACCAGGTTTTGAAAGCTTTGATCCTGTGACCCCCGAGGACATGGACAGGATGCTGGGACAGCTGAACACCACCACATGTTTACTGGACCCGTGTCCCTCCTGGCTGGTACTGGCCTCCCGGGAGGTTACACGAGACTGGCTCCAGGGAATCGTCAACGCTTCTTTCTCACTCCCCAAGAACGGCCGACGGAACTTTCTCCGACACCACTCCGGGGAGGAGTTCTTCGGGAGGGACCTGGGCCGACGAAACCGGTTGATGGCCGGACAGAGGTTGGAAGCGAAAGAACGCTTCCAACAACTCTCACACCACCGTGCTGTCGAGGGAGTCGTGGACGAAGAAACTGTCTATCTAGACTCACGCCAGGCCGGCTTCCGGCCTGGGCACAGCACGGAAACGGCATTGGTCGCGTTGGTTGATGATCTCTGGAGGGCTCGGGATAGAGGCTGTTCCTCTATCCTGGTCCTGTTAGACCTCTCAGTGGCTTTTGATACCATTGACCATGGTATCTTGTTGCACCGGTTAGGGGGGTTGGGGTTGGGGGGCACCGTTTTACGGTGGTTCTCCTCCTACCTCTCGGACCGGACGCAATTTGTGTTGGCAGGGGGGAAGAGGTCAATCTCGAGGCGCCTCACTTGTGGGGTACCACAGGGGTCGGTCCTCTCGCCTCTCCTGTTCAACATTTATATGAAGCCACTGGGTGAGATCATCCGTGGTTTTGGGGTGGAGTTTCATCAGTACGCAGATGACACCCAGCTGTACATCTCCACCCCGGACCACCCCAATGATGCTGCAGAAGTGATGTCCCGGTGCCTGGAGGCCGTGCAAGTTTGGATGGGGAGGAACAGGCTTCGTCTCAACCCGTCCAAGACCGAGTGGCTGTGGTTTCCGGCGTCACGTCATAGCCAGTTGGTTCCATCTCTGGCTATCGGGGGTGAGTCATTAGCCCCCGCGGAGTGGGCCCGCAACCTGGGCGTCCTCCTGGATGCTCGGCTGTCTTTAGACGATCATGTGACGGCCGTGGCCAGGGGGGCTTTTCATCAGGCTCGCCTGATATGCCAGTTGTGCCCCTTTCTGGATTGGGACGCCCTACGCACAGTCACTCAAGCCCTCGTTGTTTCCCGTCTGGACTATTGCAATGCTCTCTACATGGGGCTCCCCTTGAGGTGCACCCGGAGGCTCCAGCTAGTTCAGAATGCGGCTGCGCGGGGGATTTTGGGGGCCTCTAGATGCTCCCATGTAACACCTCTCCTGCGCGAGCTGCACTGGCTGCCTGTGGCCTTCCGGGTGCGCTTCAAGGTGTTAGTAACAACCTTTAAAGCGCTCCATGGCAATGGACCTAGGTATTTGCAAGACCGCCTCCTACCAAACACCTCCCTTTGACCAGTCCGCTCCCACAGAGACGGCCTCCTTAGAGTGCCGTCAGCCAGACAATGCCGGCTGGCGACCCCCAGGGGGAGAGCCTTCTCTGTGGCAGCTCCTGCCCTCTGGAATGACCTACCCCCCGACCTACGTACAGTTTCAGACCTGCACCTTTTTCGCCGAGCCCTGAAGGCCCATCTATTCCGTGCGGCCGGCCTGGCATAGTTTGATTATGTTTTAGTGGGGGTTTTGTATGGGGTGTTTTTAGAACAGGCCTGTTATTTAATTCGATTTTAGCACAGAAACTATTTATTTATTATTGTGGTTTTTAGTATCGCCTGTTCACCGCCCTGAGTCCCGTAAGGGAGATAGGGCGGTATATAAATTTAATAAATAAATAAAATAAAATAATAAATAAAATAAAAAGGTTGGGGCCAATTTGACCTGTGGAGAGACAATATTCCAGAGGGTGGGTGCCAAAGCAGAAAAGCCTCTCCTTCTGGGTTCCACCAACTGACAGTTGTACTGCAATCTCAGGGCAGATGGGATGGATACAAACAACTAAGAAAGGGCAATCCCATAAGTAATCCAGATCTAAGTCACGAAGACCATACCAGCACCTTGAAGTGCACCAGAAGCAAATTGGTACCAAAGGAATTTGCAGAGTAGTGGTGTCACATGCTCTGAATAACGGGCACCATTAATTTCCCCTTAACCAACTGCAGGTTCCAAATACTTTTCAATTTAAGAGAAAGCAATCTTATTGGAACTTTCTCCAACCAGGACTGCTAGACCATGATACCCATCAAAGCTTCTAACAATTTAAGCTATCCAGCAGGAGATGAATTGGAATTGTAGCCCAATATGCCTGTGGGGTCCCAAGTAAGGAAATTTTATATTTGGAGAAATATTTCTTTATCTATCCATTTGGACAAGCAAATAGAAAAAGAATACTTTTTCCAAAATATAAGATCTTGACTGTCAACGCTGCAAATACTGTATATTCTTGCTTTGACAATATACAGAACTGTCTGGTATTTTTAGAGTTAAATCAGGCAACAGGGAAAGGGGAGGAGAACATAAGGAAAGCAAGGAAAAGGAATCGGAAGTGAATCTTTGCCCTCCAAGTTAATTGGAAGATGTAAATCATGACCCCAAAATAGGGGAGGGAAAAATGCCTGGAATGTTATGTGCAAAGGAAGGGAAAATCAGATCTTAGCATTCCACCATGCCGTACTGACATCTCTGTAACCTTAATAAAGGCTTTTAGGTTAAAAAAATGCCTGAAAGTTCTTTGAAGTGTTTCGTTAATCAGACACATGACATTGACTATGCCTTTAATAACAGGCCATGGGCCCATTGTAAAATGAATAATCTGCTTTGAGTTCCAGATTTGTGTTCTCTTAATATCTGGGGATAGGAAATAAAGCCCTACAAGGCAACCATTCAGCTTTTGAAGTGAGATGAATATAGTACTGAATATAATTATTGCATCACGTAGATGTTAGATGTTTTTGGTATGTAACGGTCTGGACTGTATTTTTGAAATGACCCAGTGAATAGCCTGGGGAAGTTTTTCTGTTCCCTGGGGCTATCTAATATGGGATAACTTGAGTGGATCAAATAGCTTTTAACTAAACAATATTCTGGCGCTTTGTAACAAGAGCTAAGGTAAGGTTTCCTGGAGAATTCCCCTGCTGATTACCAAGGAAGAAGGCCTGAATTTATAGATTACAGCCTAAATTGTCATATATTTTTTTCTATTTACCCAATAAGGTTGAAGGTTAAAAAAAAGGTATCATAGTTAATTCCACAGTTTTTAATGTTTCCTTTTTAATAACATTTAATTTGTGTTTTCCAATAAGGAATAATACTATATTCTGAAAGCTTATAATATTGTTTAATGCTGCCATAAAATTTTATGAACACATTTTTCTTGTGCTAATCTTGTTACTTTTATTGCTACATTCTTGTTTTAGATTTTACCTGTTGCTAATATTTGTGAGTAATACTTCTTGTAGAAAATGAAATGAAGTCTGGCAATGAATTGTGAGGCATACATTTCAGAAAAAATGTGCTTATAATTTGAATGCATATGTATACATTTGTACATATTTCTTCATCAGTCTATCTTTTTGAATTCAATATAATTTATTATGAAGAAATTAAGTATAGATTCACAACATGAGTTATCTGTAAATTCTAAAATGAAGAATGCAGAATACAGCAAGAATATATCTCTACAAATTATGTTTGATTCAGGTTCTCCCATTCCACAGCATTGACCAAAATCTATTACCTACAATGATATTCTATTTTTTTTAATCATGGAATTGCATAATAAAATATTAATTTAATTCTTTTTCTAGTTTGACTATATATATATACAGTGTGTGTGTGTGTGTGTGTGTGTGTGTGTGAATGTATGTACATGTATGTGTATATATAATAACTTTTTGTCATGGGCTTCCTGTTTTGCGCAGTTTCACAGCAGACGAGGGATCATGGGGCTCCGCACCCTATGGCTGATTTCTGCCTGCTAAGGAAACCTAAATGAGCCTGAAGTTGCCCGGTAAAGGTGATAAAGAAGGAGGGAAGTCCCACCAAGTGTGGAGAGATGGCGTTCGATCCGATCGGTCTGGGAAAAGCCTTCCAGAAACCAGCAGGAGAAAGGCTAGCTTAACTTCAGAGTCTAGCCCAAGCTACACACAGCCGAAGCCCAAAAGCACTATTTTAAGCTAACTGTAAACAATGTGCTTGGAACTGGGTAAGAACAGTGATTTTCTCTCTTCTACCTGATAATTGATTTCCTGGGGGGAAAAACCTAAGAAGCAAAAAGCTTCCAAAAGCGAGAAGGAGGGGGATCTTTGCCACACCCTCCTACAGATGGAAGTGGCGAATTATACCCTTAAGTGGGGACAGAAATATACTGAAATGAAATGAATATGAGACCTAAATTTGAATAAGTTTGAAATTGGTGGGATGTGTTAAGATTTCTTTTTAAAATCATGAAAATAGAAGAAATAATTGTTTATTTTGAAAACTGAAAATTGAAAAACAAACTGGTGCTGACATCTAGTGGTAGATGAAAATATAGTAGTTGCTTCAATACAGGAACTGGCAAAGCCCAGGAAAACATAATTTGTTTTTGGGTGACCTTCAATGTCTTAATAACAAAGAACATGTCTTAATCACAAAAAGAAAACAACTTGGGCTACCTTCAAAGAGAGAACTATAAACTTTAGGGAAAAATATGACCTTTCTGGATTACAAATACTTATTTAACTGTGACTTTAAAGCTGTCTGCAGAGAAAGGAAAACCCTGATTTTTGGCTATCATGGAAAACCAGAGATCTGAAGAAAGAAAAAACAAATACTTTCCAGGAGGAGATATATGCTATGTTGCGACTAATTCAAACAACAATGAACTCAAACCACAAGGAAATTAAAAAATAATTTAGAAAATATAAATGAATGCATCTCTAATTTAACTTTACAACAAAAATTGTAAAGAAAATAAAAATAGAGAGTGAGCAGATAAAACAGACAACTGATGAACCAAAGAAGAGAGATTTAAAGATGGAATCTAACAACAGAAGGAAATATGACTCAACCCAGGTGGAAAAAAACTTACAGGAAATAATGGACATTGAAAAGATAACTTATAATTTAATATCATAAAATAAGTCTGAGGACAAGAAAAAAGATTTGACAAAATGGATTACAGAGCTACCAGGAGAATTACGAGAACTTAAGAGACAAAAAATGATAAGAAAAATTAAGAGAGAAAGAAAGAAAAAAATTCAATGAATATGAAGAGGCGAAACCTTCCTATAAAAACATTTCATCTGATTTGTCTTTTGTATCTACAACAACATCCACAAGACTATGGGAAGAGTCTTTGATTTAGAGAAACATATTGATCAAGAAAGATGTCTGGCAAAATAAAAAGGTTAAAGTGAGAATCAAGAAATTAGATGATGGGATCTATCAGAGGGAATATTTGAAAATTAAACATCTGTTTGAATATGGTTAAAGAAATAGAAAGATTTTGGATATAAATGAATTTTAGTTTAAGAGGGATGAGAAGTAATGTAGTATTTTTCCTTTCTTTTTTCCTTTCCTGTTTTTTGACATGAGTAATATAAAAATGTTGGAATGGTTTATATAAAGGAAATGTTTTAGATACTTAAGTGAAATTGATCTTGAGAAAACTTTGAATGGATAAAAATGCTTTGATTAGATCCAAAAGTTTAGATAATTGGATTTATTTAAATGGAACACTTAAAGATTAAACTTGAATATGGTTAAAAAGAAAGAAAAATTCTGGATATAAATGCAAATTAGTCTAAGAGGGATATGTATTTTAAGTAGTATACTATCTTCTTATTTCTTTTTCTTTTCTTTTCTTTTTTGATTTTTTCTTTTTTTAAGATATGAGAAATGTAAAAGTGTCAGGATGTCCTGTATAAGGAAAAAGACTTAAATACTTAAGTGTAATGAAAATCTTAACCAGTAAGAATATTTTGAATATTGTGGAGAAAACAAATTTAAATAAGAATTTTAAACAGGATTTATGATATGGCAATCAAGATGATCAGTTAGAAAAGAGGTTTTATATCAATGTGGTTATTATTTGCAGAAATATTAGAAAAATGTCTATATTTAATTGTTATTTGTGCCATACATAAAAGGCACCACAGACAGAATCAGCAAGATCCTCCACAAACACAACATCAAGACAGCATTCTGCACAAACCGAAAAATATCCACCATCCTAAGAAACCCCAAAGACAAAATTGAGTTAGAAAATCAAGGAGTATATGAAATCCCATGCACCGCCTGCCCCACCACATACATCAGACAAACCCACAGAAGAATAAATGCACGCATTGAAGAACACAAGAACTCAGTTAGAAAAGAGGAACCAACTTCTTCCCTGGTCCAACACCTTAAAGCCACTGGACATAAAATTGACTTTAAAAAGACCAGAACTATCGCCAAAACTGAACACTTTAACAACAGAATAATCAGAGAAGCCATCGAGATAGAAAAACACCCACACAGCATGAATAAACGAGATGATACCTCCCGCCTACCAGCCATTTGGAAACCCGCCCTTATTGGCAAATGAGTCCCTAACACAAAGAATGACACCAGACCCACACTCACGAAAACCACACATCCACGCAAAAAGCAAACCCAAACCCACACAGATGATGAGGCACAACCACAAACTAGAAGCTAGTCCACAGTTGCATCATTAGCCACTTTAAACCCCTCCAATCCATACATGAAGCAAACTGACACCCACCATAAAGATGTGGCACGACCACGAACATGAAGCCAAACAACAGCAACAAAGCTCACCATCTCAAATCCCCCTGCAATTCAGACTAACCTGAGCACAACAAAGCCCCCACCCAAACAGAACACTCCCCCATCCAATCAGAGCACAGCCAACCCCCCCATCCAATCAGAGCACAGCCAAGCTCCTTAACCAATCAGAACACACCTCCACCAAATCAGAACATAGCCAAGGTCCCACCCAATCAGTTCAAACCCACTGGCAGTTAAAAGGAAGAAACAGCTGCGATCACACATTACTCCTAGAAGCACGAAGCTGAAAACACCAGCCTGAAGATGACGAATGGGACTTCGTCGAAACGTCGCCAAGACACTTCCAATTTTACGTGGGAGAAAACCCGAATAACCAAAGATCTACACATCTATCTATCTATCTATCTATCTATCTATCTATCTATCTATCTATCTATCTATCTATCTATCTATCTATCTATCTATCTATCTATCTATCTATCTATCTATCTATCTATCTATCTATCTATCTATCTATCTATATCTATATCTATATCTATATCTATATCTATATCTATATCTATATCTATATCTATCTATCTATCTATCTATCTATCTATCTATCTATCTATCTATCTATCTATCTATCTATCTATCTATCTATCTAAGCATCCTGAATACCAGGAAGCGAGCTTCCTATGATCTTATATACACACATACATACATACATACATACATACATACATATATACATACATACATACATATATAAATTCTATATTTGTTTCTTAGGTCTATCAAAAATGATAGACCTAAATAAATAAACAGTCTCCCAGAATTTAAAAAAATCAATAATTCAGATATTATTTTAAAGAATTATTATTTAGTTATTAATTTAATTGGAAGAAACCAAATTCCAGACTTAATAATGATATATAATAAAATAAGTTTTTAAAACCTTCTTAAGTTTAAAAGATAAAATGGTTATCAATTTATTGGAGTGAATTCCTTATGGGATGAAAATGGTCTTTTTCTGATGCCCATTGTTTTTCCAAGCTAAAATGGTGACTTAGCAAGTAGTATCCAAAGATGAAATAGGACCATAGGTAGGTTCCCAAAGATGTTGAAAATGTTTATCAAAGTGACGTCTATCAAAGTGATTCAAGTTGGGGTATTTTGCACCAGCTAGTGATTTTTCCAAAGAAGCACTTGTATTATGCATTGTAATAATCACTGATGAAAGATAAGAATAGCTCGTAAGGACCATCTGGTTTATTTATTTGATACTCTGTATTTCCACTCAGGCATATACAGAAGCCAACCAAAAAATTCTACACTGAACCTGAATTAAATTACTGACCAGCAGCTGTTCATATTTCTAATGTTCTTAGATATTAATATTGCTACCATACATATTAAAGCAATGAACGCAGCATGCATTTTCTTTATTGGATGAATCTAGTTACTAGTGGCCTTTGGGGGGGTGGGAGGGAAAAGTGGGGGAAAATGACAAAAGCACTGGCATGTTGTTCTGATGCAAGCTTTACCCTTTTTCGTATGCATGTCATGATATTAAACTTCTAATATCAGTGGAGTGGAGCTTGCATCTCAACAGTGCAATGTTGCTTTCTTCATTTTGACAAAAACCTTCAAACAGATGAATGCCTCTGCTTCAATAGATTACCAGTACTCCAGAGATCATTTAGTTCCAGAATGTAAATGTGAATATGAAAAACCTTGAGAGCTGCATTCAGGCTTATGCATAGTATAGATGCTTTGAACATACAAATCTGATTTGTAGTAGAACAAACTAAAAATGCTTGTAATCAAGCATTCTGTTCCCAGCCAGTTGTCTATGGGAACTGTCTAATGATATAAACCTATGACTATCCATCTAAGAGCAACTGAAGGTTTAATGCAACTTTGAAATTGAAGATGCCATTGATGCTTTATCTTCCACAAATAAAAACTCCCACTGAATTCAGTGACTCTCCTTTAAGTACATCTAAGTCTTGACCTTAAGAAAAATATGGGGGCCTGATAGAGATATATGAAATGCCTCATAGCTTGAAAAATAGAGATAGAGAAGTATTTTCTATCTCAGTCATTCTGACAAGCATACAAACTCATCAAACTATTCTCTTTTGGAGAAAGCCCAGAAAAGGAGTAAAAATAACGATAAATATATTAAAGGCATAAAATGAGGGGGGAAAGAAAATGCAGCTAATCTAGATTGCATGAACGCTATTCACTGTGACCTTCTATATCTTTTCTTCCAAACTGTCCTTACCTCCACAACTATATATCACTTTATACAATTTATGAGTTTCTCATAAATGTGATTCAGTCATAACTTTCTTGGTCTTCTCCTTCTCAACCTATTCATTCTTCTTTCATATTTTCATTTTGTGGTTTCAACCTCATTAATTCTATCCATATAACCAAATCATCTCAATATACTTCTTACACATTAATTCACCTTATTCAATTTCATTAATTCAATATTCTTTATTTTTGATGCTGTGTCATTTATTTCATCACACACATCTTAAACAACCCATTCCCAATTGCATTTAAATTCAATTAAATTCTATATTTTTCTTGATTTTTCCATACAAGAAAATGAGCTGAAGCACATTCTTGTACATAGCAAGTCTATAGCAAAGAGGGTGTTAACTTATTCTCCTTAGCATCTGAGGATAGGACAAGAGGCAATGGATGGAGGCTCATTAGAGAGAGATCCAGCCTGGAAACAAGGAGGAATTTCCATGCAGTGAAACTATTAATAACTATTAATAACTATTAATCTTGCCTCCTGGAGTTGTGGCTGCTCCATTGCTAGAGGTTTTCCAGAACAGATTGGATAATTTGTCTGAGATAGTATTCCTGCCTTAGGCAGGGAGTTGGACTAGAAGATCTCCAAGTCCCTTCCAATCCTATGATTCTATGAATCAAGAATGTTCTTTTGAAGAACGTTACTTCCCTGTTGCAGGCCACTATTTTTCTATTAGTATTTGGACTCCATCCACCCACATTTTTTATTTTAGCTAACACTCTATCTAGATAAACAGTTTCTATCTATCTTTTTTATTCTTTATAATTTGCAATTTTTCATTCCATACAGCTATCTTGCACCATGATACATTAATTTTCAGAGCCATACTTCACACTGCTTCATATAGTTTATGCAACATTTGCCACAAACCATTTGGGTTTTTATCCATTAACCTGACATCATCTGTATACAAAAGTACACACATATTCATGTCTCCAGTCAGCACACCTCTGTCACCTGGACATCCCTAGCACATTTATTGAAAAAAATATTTTATACAAACAAGTGGAATATACCACATTCATGTCTTGTTCCTTGTCGAACGTTTCACTCACTAGATGTTCCATTTATTCCTGTGTATGGTTTCTCTAATGTATATCTTTTATTGCATTCATCAACCACACTTCAATTGCATAGTCACAGAAAGTGTCCTCTCACTGATAACTATTTGCTTCATCATATACATTTTATCTATCATACATCACAAGCATACAATAAGCTACATTCATGCATTTTTCAAAGATTTGCTGACCTGGAGGAGTCCATCCCCTGCCTATTATAAAGTTGTGCTGCATTGTCCATCATTCTGTCATGATATTCTTATGTTTAGATTTTATGGTAACACACCAAAATCAAACATTTCAGGATTAAATATTGCTCAAATTATGGACTTTTTAATACCAAATATAAAAAAGTACTATTTTGGATGGCTTTAAAAGAAAATGATAAATTTATACAGAATAGAGACATCCTTTGCAGTTATTGGAGAATAAGAAGATGAATAATTCTTCTGTTCTGTTTCAGAAAGAAATAGGCAAGGTAACAGAAATGGCACTGAAATGCAAGCCCAACCAGTTTTCTATATGTGTGTCAAGGTACATACAAAAATGATAGAACTTATATAGCAACATTGTTTCTACTGTCTTGACCATTCCAACACACAACAACATTGAGTTGACTACTGTGTGGCCTAGAATATTTAAATAGTTGAGCCTTTAGCCTCATCCATCAAGGCTCCTTCTTATTATTTTGGCTAGCACATGACAAAACAAGCAAACCTGAATTTGAAAAAAATTAACCACCAGAATTTTAAATAATTCTGTTTTCACTGTGAAACCAAAAGAATATTTGCAGCTTTCAGACTAGTGAGTGGAAAAAATAAAAGTGAAATCATTTATATTAGGAATAGAATAAATAGTAACTCATTCATAGTACCTTTTTAACATGTTAGCAAGACTTCAGTTGATTAAAGGTGTATATCCCTTAATACACAGGGACACACAATGTATATTGGAGGTGATGGTGATGTAAAAAAATAAAGGAGGTTTTTTAGATATTAAAGAATATGTATATTGTATGTGAGAGCCAATTTAGTGTAATGATTGAGGTAACTGGTTAGAAACTGGAAACTATGAGTTCTAGTTCTACCTTAGACATGAAGTCAGCTGGATGACCTTGAGCCACTTATTTCTCTTTAACTCTAGGAAGGAAGTAGTACAAACCATTTCTGAAAATTTTACCAAGGAAACTGCAAGGACTTGTCCAGGCAATCAACAGGAGTCAGCACTGACTTGAAGGAAGGGGGAGGGATGGAAGAAGAGAGGGAGGGAGGGAGGGAGGGAGAGAAAGAGGGAAAGAGGGAAAGAGAAGATAATCCATCTTGAAGACCTGCTTTGTCTCATGGACTTGCACTGCTTTGCTCAGGGAAATCAAAGTGGACCAATACTGTATGTCTTGACTACAGATCTACTTTCTGAACCATAGCTTCTGGCATGTGAAGAAGTCACTGCCTTAGCTGGTTATCTAACAAAATTAACTGCCCTTTTAAAGACTACCATAGTCCTAAGGTATATCACAATTGGTATATTAGAAAAATGTACAAAAAAAAAAAGACAGAGAGGGGGAAAATAACATGCAAATCATCCCAAAGTAAATACTTCCAAAAATAAGTGCATATTGACCAGATCTACATACAAAATTATATTGCCATTCTCTTGACCAGCAAAACAAAATTTGCCAGCCAGCAATTGGTACAATTTCTGCTTTAGGATATTAATCCTGAAATGATACACAAGGTAGCCTGCTTATGCATGGCAGCATGTAAAATCAGACAAAGACTAATTAAAAGCATTTGGACCTGCCTGAATATAGGTAACCAGAAATGGCTCAGGCTCAGTATCAGTTGCTTAAGGCAGGGGTCCCCAACCCCCGGTCCACAGACTGGTACCGGGCTGCGACATGCACAAACAAGCAAAGCCCCATCTGTGGGATCAGGCAGCACACAAAACCATGCCCCCTCTGGTCTGTGGAAAAGCCTCTCTCCACAGAACTGGTCCCTGGTGCCCAAAAGGTTGGGGACTATGGAGTTTAAGGTCTATGGAGATTCTCAATCATCCAGGTTATGGTTGTCCCAAAAGTGCTTTTTCAAAAGGCAACTGGACTTTCTTTTTATTTATTTATTTATTTATTTATTTATTTATTTATTTATTTATTTATTTATTTATTTATTTATTTATTTATTTATTTATTTATTTATTTATTTATTTATTTATTTATTTATTTATTTTTGCTTGAAAATGTTTTGCTTCATATCCAAGAAGCTTCTTAGAGGAGAAGCAAAACTTATTCAAAGAAAACAAAAACCCCAAGAATGTCCAGTTGCCTTTTGAAAAAGCACTTTTGGGATATTAATTTATTCCCTAACTCCTCGTCGTGCTGATGTCTTATTGTGTACATGCCTTGTCAGTTATTATATTATACTCTTCACCAGTGCTTTTTTTCTAAAAAAAAAAAAAAAGGTGCTGGAACTCACACATGTCATACAACCCGCCTTGCCTACCCTACAAGGTTCCATGCAAAAAAGGTGTCGGAACTCCGTTCTGGGCGTTCTATGAGAAAAAAAGCCCTGCTCTTCACAGTTTTAACAGGGATCTATAAGTGAAGCGTATAACCTTCAAATCACTTCTCCGTAATGGTATTGCTTTATTTATCAATATTTATTTGAATTTTATGCTACCATTTAAAGGGGTCCTTGGTGCTCTCTGAGCTTTCTTGTTTTCTTGCAGACGTTTCATTACCCTAAGTAGGTAACTTCATCAGTGCTAGTAAGGAGTTCGGTTTGCTGGTTTATATTCTGGTTGGGGCAGTCTTAGGGATTTTTTGGTTGGGCTGTTTACTAATGGCTCTTTGGCAGTTTCTTGACTGGGGTATTGCTTGCTTGATTGTTGGACTGAAGGTGACCTTGGAGCTAATCTATGCTGATCTGAGTGCTGATTACTGGTGGAGAAGTGCTGGAGTCTTTTTCTCTTTGGGGCAGGTTGATTGTCTCTTTCGTATAATCTGTAGATGTTGTTAATGTCTATGTGTTAATGGATGGATTTGTCAGAGTGCCAGGCTTCTAGAAATTCCCTGGCATTTTTGGATTTGAAACTATGGTTAAATCTGAATATACGTTGTGAAATTAAAGAGTTTTCGTCATGCCTTTTGACTGCCAGTTTGTGTTCATGGATGCATTCTGCCAGTCTTCTGCCTGTTTGTCCTACATAGTGGTTATTGCAGATTTTACACTGTATGTTGTAAATAACTCCCATTTTTTCTTCTGGGGTTGCTGGGTCTTTTGGTTTGCTTAGAATGTTTTGAAAGGCTCCAGTTGGCTTGTATGCTATGCTGATTCCATGTCTATTTGCGGTTTCTGAGATATTATTGATGTATGGCAGTGTAATTGTTTTTAAGGTTTGTGTTGGTTGTGCTGGTTGTGTTGGTTGAGTGGTTAAGGATTTTTTTGATGAAGCTGTGTGAGTGTCCATTTTGTTGGAATGTACTGTATAGATACTCCATTTCCTTTTTCTGTTGTTCTAGGTTGCTGCAGTATGTTTGGACTCATTTAAATAAAATCCTTACACAGTTTCTCTTGTGGGAGGTTGGGTTGTTGCTTTGGTAATGGAGCACTTGGTTGGTATGGTTGGTTTTTCTGTAGACTTGTGTTTCTACTTTGCCATTGTGGTCTCTGCTGATCAGGATGTCCAGGAAGGGTAGTGAGTTGTTTTCTTCTTCTCTAGTGAACTGGATTCCTTTAAAAATGTTATTGATGGTTCTGTGGGTGTTCTCTAATGGGTCCTTTTTTATTATGGTGAAAGTGTCATCTTCTGGACCTATAGATGTGAACAGGGCTGTGACATCAAATGGGGCCATGATTTCATCCTCATCTATAGTCACATCCCTGATTGTTTGAAGGGATGTGACTGTAGTGGAGACTCAATGGAGTGTTGGCTTCCTCTTGTGAGATGCCCAAGCTTTTTGTTAGTTCTTTTGCAATGTCTTGTTGTTAGTTGTTTTGCAAAATCATGGTCTCATTTGATGTCACAGCCCTGTTCATAGATATAGATCCAGAATTAGCCAAAGAATCCATGACTGCATTGCTTCACAGTACACATGATTTAATTGAATACACGTATATCAAAACACCCAAGGTCATGGATCTCATAAACCTCTGCTTAACTCCATACTTCCAATTTGATGGCCAAATTTACCAACAAATTAAAGGGACACCTATGGGATCATCGCTTTCAAGACTTATAGCAGAGATCATCATGCAACGTCTAAAAGTCATAGCATGCTAAATTCTTTTTAAATATTGTTTTAGCCATAAATTGTTTTATTTCTCCTAATTATCTTGATAATGTCAATTCAGCTTTGGATATTTGCATGTCCATTTCCTTTGTGTTGGTTAATGACAATATTTTTTTCCAGAATTGGACATTGCATAATAGCAGGAATATGCACAAATCTGCATAGTAAACAGTGAAAAAAGTAATTAGAAAAAAATATATAAAGATGACTTCCTATCTGCTTTAATCAGTGACTGAATTTGCTAATTAATCAGTAAACAACTAATAAATACAATTTTTTTCCTAACCAACGAAGTTAAAAATTCCCTAGATTTTAGAGCATTCTACAGGATGTGCTCAAAACAAGTGCAAAGCTTATAGGTCACAAGATTTTTTCCTTTAAAAGGATTTCAACCCTCTTCATTGAATTTCTCTGGACTTATTTAGATCAAGCAAGCTGCTTTAAGTGCTTTGTGTGGGTTACTTTTTTCTAACTAATTTATAACTACATAATGTCCTCCAATAATTACTACTGCTTTAAGAGTAGTAAACCAAGTGATATAAAAACTGATGATTTTTAGGTGCTCTTTTTTGTAAAATTACAAGGAGTGGTGCTTTTTATTTATCCTGCAAATAATGGTGTTTGAAGTTAAACTTAATATACAGCATAGATTAATATCTCAATTGCTTCAATGTAGTAGCTCTTCCACTGTTGGTAAATTAATGAACTTCTTAGTTCAGGCATTCATGAGTTCTTCTTTTTCACTGAAAATAATCAAGAAAGAAATATATAAAGGTATTATTTATGCATAGATGAAATATTGTAAATTAGATATATACCTTCCCTGAAACAAACCAATTTGCATAAATATCATATGTTCTGTTTTTATGGGTGGTTGCTAATTTGAGCATAGTTACTATAATTTAAATAGAAATTCCCTGATTTTTTTTTTAAAGACTGATAACTGAACTAGAAAATCTGCATCAATGTACTGCTACATCATGGTTGACATGTAAGTCCTGCAAATGTTAGAGTGACATATTAAATGTCTGGTTCAGAGTTGAAAGTTTCCCACACAAATCAATAAAAATACTGTATGTAGAAAATCAGTACACCAGAGAGAAAGAGTCTAGCTCAGACTTTATGTTCTACTACACTTCCCTTTATTGAGATTGATTAAAAGAAAAACATTGGGGAAATTAAGTTTTTCCCTTCACCTCTTTTGCCTGATTTTGCTAGATGTGCAGAACCACACTAAGAGAGTGAGTAAATGGATAACATCAAGGGAGAAGATTTATCAGTGTATACATGAAGCGAATCAGAAGATACCCTGTCAAATCATTAAACTGTCTAGCATTGCATATTACAGATAATTAGACCTAAAGAATCCTATCAAAATTAGTTGAAGTTTATCATCAAAAATCTTGTTCATTATCCCTTCTTTCTCACTCCCTTCCTTCTATCCCCCCTCCTCCTCCTTTTTCTTTATTTGTTATCCAAACAGTCTTAACTGAGGTAACAATAACATAAGAACTTTTCTTATTTCCAATATGTATCTGGTGTGTCATATTGTCCTAACCTGCATTATATGACCTGCTGCATGTACTGGATGGTATTCATGTCATTTTATTTTACATTTTAATGAGTACATAATCTGAAAATTAATCATCGTTCTTTTTTTCCAATAAATGTTCCATAATGAATATCACCCTGGGCTCATAGTGAATACCATTGCTGGTGAGGTGTCTATAGAAAAGATTCATGAAACATAGAGTGATGATAATGGAGGTGTTGATGATGAGGATCATGATGAGGATTATGATTAGCCATATTCAATCTTAATCTTTTTACATTTGACAGGTATTATGTAAATTTTATCTTTATTGCATTTTTTTTAAATTGCATGCTTCAGTTGTTTTTTAACATTTCATTCCATATTGCTACAACAAGTCCATAACATCTAAAATCAAACACCAATTAATAAAAAGAGCATCCATCAGATAGAGACATTTCAATCACACATGAAATTTGGTAAGACAAAACCACTGAGAATACTTGATCTTTAAGAGTAGGGCTTCCTCATAAGTATCTTGACACAGAGATTGGTCTCATGAGGGTGATAGATGGTAATCTTTAAAGGTAATAGCAATATCCTGAATTGACTCCAGAAATTACCATCATCTATTGCTGCTAATACAGAACTATGGAACTATGGCAATGGTTCTCAACTGGAGGCCATAAGCTGTATGACATTTCAAGGGGGATACAAGTGAGAAACAGGAGAGCCATGGCACCATGCCAAGGGAACAACAAAAAAGCAAAGTATCTTATATCACTAACACTGTCTTGTAGATCCCAGGAAATGCACCAGTTACAATCCTATAACAATTTTTGGCAATGAGACCTACTCAGGGGGAATAAAACAAGGCTGGAAAGCGTCCATGAGCAAATAGAAGGTTGAGAAACACTGAAGTATAGCACAATGATTTACTTGTTCATTTATTAATTTTATTAGAAGATTTATATAGGCAACCAACTTATGTAATTATATCAGCCTTACCAATAGACCAGACAGGAAACATGAACAGATATGCCAAATTTATTTTATTCTGAAGCTACATTAATAAAATGTTGCAAATCTATTATTACAATTCTCCTTCCATTTCCTTTAGACACCAAGAAACAAGAGAGGGTCTTTCTGAGGCTCTTGCTCTACCCACTATCCATCTGTGGGCTATGTTGTCTCTTATCTGACCATTCCCTAGACAGCATCACTTCACAGCACCTCCCATTAAAAACTGGGTTGCTATCGGCTGCTTATATCAAATAAAAGCTAACCAACCAAACAAAAAAGAATGATTACAGGTAAAAAAATAAATAATAGAAAATTTTTAAAAACCCAAAATATATAGTTCACATACCATGCAACATTCAGTCAGGGTTAAGCAGATACCCCTTCTGCCACTCAGGAGGCATTTAACTCCTGGCCCAATCCCATGGGAAAAAGCAGATTTTCAGAAACTAATAGAGTCAGAAGCATTGGTGTAGTTCCAATAAGGGTACAAACAACTAGAATAATATCATATTCTCCCAGAGACCCTTCCCATTCAATCCCAAATATGCTCAGCTTTCAAGATTTTTCTCTAATTTTAGACATTATAACTCATTATTATGAGCCTTGGTGGCACAGTGGTTAGACTGCAGTATTGCAAGCAAACTCTGCCCACTACCAGGAGTTCAGTGCTGACCAGCTCAAAGTTGACTTAACCTTCCATCTTTCCCAGGTCAGTAAAAGGAGGATCCCAGATTGTTGGGGGCAATATGTTGACATTTTTAAACCACTTAGAGAGTGCTATGAAGCACTGTGGAGGGGTATATAAGCCTAAGTGCTATTGCTATTATTCTGGGATACAGAGCATTCCAATTCCTAAATCATTGCCAGCCTTTCATCTCACAAGTTCCTTGTGAGAGTGGAAAGGGGAGCGGGATTTCTAAGATGCAAACTGCACCTATTCTTTCCTAAAAGCCCAATACATTGCCCAAATTCAGCCACTGAAAGTCCCCCCATCTCTACACTTTCTCAGTGCCCTGGAGAACTGCATGGAGCCAATGATCCATGGATTATCCATTACATAATAACAAGGTTGCCTTAAACTTAATGCTTGATATTTTTCAAAGAAAAAGAGTTTCACTGCCCCCTTTCAACTGATTTTAAAATGATAATTGTGCAAATAATTAGCATACTTAAGGGACAACAGTAGGATGAGATTCTTTTTCTTTTGAAGCTAAAATAATGTGGCAAAGAAGCAGCTGAAAGCTAACAAAGGCCTGCACAGTGGGAGGTTTGTACCAGCAAACAGCAATTCACACCTGTTAATTACTGCAAACAGGCTTGCAGACTGAATTTGTCGTGACATTTATCTATTGTTTATAGGCAATCATGATCACCTAAGTTCTTCCCATAATGATCAGACCATCACCAGACTTCAAGCAAATTAGTTGTCTTGTCCAAGTCAATAAATTCTGAATGACATTTATGAGAGAAAAAAAAAACAACTTCCATGGAGCATCTCCTGCTCAATGAAAACAAGAGTTTGAGTACTCAGTAGATGCATGAGAGATGTGAAAAAAGCCAATTGGCCAGGCAGATAAATATTCTGCATCAGCATAAGCAAACTAGCAATGTCACACAGCAGTTGCTGCATGTGGGAAGGACAAGTAGGGAAGGCAATGTTCCTCTGCCACTGCTGTTGATGGTGTGCCAATATTTGAACATCATTATTTTATTTATGTGTTTATTTCCCCCCCCCCACACACACACACACAGAGATGAGAAAGATTTTGCTTTCAGAATAATGTAGATTTTCATGGGTATTTTTTTTGTACACAATCCATAGCAAAACACTCCTTATAAGCAACAGAGAACTGATATCATGCTTCCTTGTCTGAACCATAAATTCAAATTCTGAGCCTGACTCAAAGAATATTTCTAAAGGGGTGAGGTAGGAGTGGAGAGAAAAAACTCAACACAAATACACATACACCTATTTTCTGCCCTAATGCATAACAAATATACCATTTTAAAAATTACACATTGTATAATGCATCAACATCCATTATACAATGTTAATTGGTACTGGAAATGTAAAGTTTAATAATCTTCATGAGGCCCTCTGAATGTTAAACATATCTTACTTTAATTTCATTGAAGTGATTCATTATGTCTCATAGTTTTCCCAGCTGCTGCAAGTGAATTATATTTTCCAGGTTCCAAAGAAGATTATGACTTGGAGTTTAAAAGGGTTAAATGGCAAATAGCATGAATTAATGAAAGAAAAACAGATAGAACTTGTTGAGTATCAGTGAAATGAAATGAAAGGGGAAGGCTATAACAAAGCGATTATGGATGAAGATTGTTGCTCTTGTGGAATGGAGTTGATGTAGAGTCATTTCATTTTGTTGTCAAAAGAAATCTTAGCATCTTGAGTGGTTGAATTCTTGAGTCCTCATCCCAAACAAGCCACTTCTCTAAATATTTGTCAACAAAGTTTTTCTGCTAACATTATAAACTATTCAAGAGATTGTGGACAAAACTGGCTTTCTTGGTACAATTGGTGGTGAAGTAAAATTGAAAACATAACCTAGCAGAAGGATGGAATAAGGAAGTGTCCTCAGTCTTTTTTTCATTCAATAATCCTAGACAGGAATGAAGTGAGAGGAGAGAGAGAGAGAGAGAGATTTACAACAGCAAAAATGACTCCCCCTAAATTTGCAAATGCACAGGATAAATGTTTTTAATTATTCACAGTTATAAATGCAAAATTGTACTAAACAAATTGGAACATATTATTAATAAATAAAAAGCAAGCAAGCTTTTTAGTATCGACTTCTGTTACTAGGTTTTGCCACATGCTTTTATTTACTTAGAGTGAATATGAATATTTATCTTGTTTCTCTATTTAAGTATTTGGTTTATTGCACATTGCTCAAAGTTGTATTACTTGAGTTGGATAGCCATATAAATATTTTACATATATAAAAATAAATTAAATAAAACTATCATGAAGGATTGTCCTTTCAAACCCCCTGCCACCACAATTAATATATTTTTAAAAAAACCTTCACATTAAAGAGTTTCTAACAATCAGACAAAATCCAGAGTGACCAGAAACCATTGTTAGCACCCTACTGCTTCTTCAAAGAGAACTTCTTTTAGCATCTGAAAAGTCAAACCTCAGAACAGAGGTTCTTTCACAATGCTGGAGCAATGTAAAAAATACTTTGGCTCCTAGCAAACAATCTGTGCAGATTTGCTTATAACCTCTCTCATAATGTGTGGCTCTAAACTGGAGGTCCCCAACCTTTTGGGCACCAGGGACTGGTTATGTGGAGAGAGGTTTTTCCGTAGACCGAAGGGGATATGGTTTTGTATGCTGCCTGCATCCTGCGGATGGGGCTTTGCTTGTTTGTTCAGCCCAGTTACTGACATGCCATGGCCCAGTACCGGTCCACAGACTGGGGGTTGGGGACCCCTGCTCTAAACAGACCTCATAGGATGGGCTAATCCAGTAGGGAAACATTGTCCTACAGGTATGAGGGACACTGAACTCTTTAGTCTTTATAAGGTACTATAAATAGGTACTATATATACCAGCAGTTTGGTAACCTTCTGGTACCTAGTGCGCTATCCTCATTTCACTGTTACACTGCTGAGTTGTTTAATATCTGCTAGCAGCTTTGCTGCTGCATTTCAAACAAGTTGTATTTTCTGAACTCGCTTAAAAGGCAGTCCTATGTTTCTGTTGTAAGGGCTTCCCAGTTCAAGAAGATCTGCAACCTGACCTGACCTACATTCAGAACTAAAAGTTGGAATTGGGAAAGAACCATATTGATACAAACAATATGTCTAGGGCTCAGTTTTAACTACTTTTTCCTATCCAGTCCCTTGATTCAGAACATTGTTTATATTCAAAAGAAGCATAGAATGGTGGAATATAATTTAGGTTTCTAGTTAACTTGTTCTTTTCTCTATATATTTCACCTACCCATGTAGAATAATATATTTTGTGGAGTTAGGGATATTAATATTAGTTTACTTATATCTGAATAGTATCCTGGGATTAGGTTTGGGAAGTCCGGGGGGTGGGCGGGTGGGGGGTGGGGTTCTCTTTATAGCATTGTGAAATATTTGTGATGTTTTTTTCTATGATGAAAACAATAAAAATTTTATACTTGGAAAGAACATTGAACCTCTAACTTCATTTGAAATGGGGATATATAATTAAAATCGCTGATGTTATCTCACTTAGCTCCTCTATGATATGAATCGTAACCACCTTCTTTAAAATCTTCCACAAAAAAGGAGACCGGATGGATGATGTATACCAGGGGTGTCAAACTCGCAATGTCATGTGACGTGTCACGATGTATCACAACTTTTTTTTTTCATTGCTGGCAATGGGGTAGGTGCAGTTTCGGCATGACGCATCCGGCCCGCAGGCCGGCAGTTTGACACCCCTGATGTATACCACTGCCTTCAAGAAAATGACATCACTCCCTCAACCAATGAGACATTTATATCACACAACCACAAAAGTAATCTGAATTAAATTGTATATACTTCAACTATCTTCTCAAAAGAGCTGTGCTGACTCCATTCCAGAGATGATGGGAGCTGTGATACCAAGAATCCTATCCACTTCCTAGAATCCCATATGAGTTCAGAGGATATTACCCCAGTCATTTGCAAGGCTGTTTATTTGATTTGTGAGATACAAATAACCAGTGTTTTTTTCCTAAAAAAAAATGGTGCCGGAACTCACACATGTCATACTACCAGCCTTGCCTACCCTACAAGGTTCCATCCAAAAAAGGTGCCGGAACTCCGTTCTGGGCGTTCTATGAGAAAAAAAGCCCTGCCAATAACCACTGAAATGAAAACTGACTAATATTTCTACTGAAATCAGTTCCTATTGAAACTACTTCTCACAGTGTATTTCTTCATTATATATGTAGACATTTCTCTTTCTTGGTCCCATGAAATTCTCCCCTATTTTATGTAGAGTGTTATTTCCATTCATTGTAAAGATTATGCAAGGACAAATACTGAGTTAATTTTAAAAATTCAAAAGTATTAACACCCTTGAGTTAGCTTAAAAATACGCAGAATTCATTTTGTTCTGAGGTATGTTTATTTTCAATTAAAAAGTGGCCTGGTTTGGTTTAGCTGTACCTGTCCTTATGCAGCATTGTATGCTGTTCCCAGGCTAGAAAAGCTTTAAGTAGATTCCCCTCCAACATCTTATTGACAAATTAAGATTGAAATATTTGTGTCACTTACACAAGGCAAACACACCAGAACAATCCAGTGGAATATTGAATAATATGATGTGCCTCTGGCATAGATGCTTGAAAGAAATGGAAATCCCCCATGTACCTTGTGCTTCAATTTCCCCAGCAAGGGGCAGAAAAGAGAAGCATCTTCCTGATCCAAATTGATGACCAATTTCTGCCGTATACTATGAAGACAGATGACTTGTCATTTTATCCAAGATGCTGTCAAATTCCTTCTCATTTAAATGTCAAATTCCAATTTCACATTTTCATTTTCTACCTGGCACTAATTTCCATCTATCTAAGAAAATCTATTTCATTTGACTTTTATGCATGAAATCATCATGCCAGACACTGCTTATTAACTTTTCTGACTATGCATTCTGAACCCAGCTGTGGAAGGCAAGTTTTAAAATAACCCCCTCAGTTCCATGTACTCAAATTCAACTTTGTAGGCGTGTGTGTGTGTGTGTGTGTGTGTGTGTGTGTGTGTGTGTGTGT
>NW_015386707.1:1197606-1201202 GCF_001527695.2 Protobothrops mucrosquamatus
TACGTACCTGAGCCAGAGTTTGGGTTTGTGATCAGATTTTTCTAGAGCTTGGGTTTCAAAGTGTTCCATGTAGAGGTTTGCAATGACAGGTGAGAGGGGTGATCCCATAGGTGCTCCTTCTATTTGTTTGTATTTTTGTCCATTATAGATGAAGTATGTGTTGGATAGGCAGTGGTTGGTCAGATCTAGAATGTGCTTGCGGGGGTTATATTTGTTTTGGATAGCTGTCAAGGCTTCTTTGATAGGTACTTGGGTGAAGAGGGATATGACATCGAAGCTCACGAGTAGGTCGCTGGGCTGGGGCACACGCTCATCCAGATGAGCGTGTGCTCCCGGCTAACCGATGGGGGGGAAGAAAGTGAGTTAATGCCGGCATCCAGGGATCGCGGTTACGCACCCGCCGGGCAGGGAGGAGGAGAAACGTCGAGCAAGGTAGACCAAGGCGGCATACTTCGCAGGGTGTTTGGGGGGAGGGGGGGTGATGACAGCGTTAGTTTACAATGCGGCCCCACCCCCGATAGAGCCGGACGAGGCATTGACACGGGGTTACAGGTAGGAAGGAGGAGAGAGGGTGAGTGGGGTGATGATGTAAGGATAGGAACAGCTCAGGTAGACCAGCTGAATGGAGTGAGAACGGGATTTGAACGGCGATTGGCCGGTGGAGCGTTACGATAGCATCCATGGGCCAGGTGCAAAGGTGGCTTAATTATAAGAAGCGGCCTCCCATTGACCTACATAGATCCCTGAAGATGCCGGCAGAGAGCCGGCGAAATCTTGGATCACTATTTATTAAAACTTTTTAAAGGTTTTTTACTTTTCCTGGTGCTCATTGTTGTTTGTACGCTTTTATCATATATATATATATATACTGCTCACAAAAATAAAGGGAACGCAAACTCCTTCAGTTCCATGTTAAAATGTTCCCTTTATTTTTGTGATATATATATATATATATACACTTTCCATTCCACTTCTTTAAGAATGCAAAAGTTAACAATAACTACTAAGGATACAAGAAGACTGAGTGTTTAATCCAATACTTCAAGAGTCAGACAAAACACCAGTTCTGTAAATGCTTCTGTCTAGCTGACATTTTAGCAATAGGAGATCTTATGATTCAATGTAATTGAGGCTTAATTTTTACAGTGTTTTAATAAATCATTACTTGGGGATAAAGAGAAATAGAGAACTAAAACAAACACTGTTGTCTTACTAGTAGTTAAATCTGATTATAATCCTATATATGGGACAGAAATGTATTAGGAATCAGCACATTTGTCCAAGTACTTTGCTGGATTGTACTGAAGGTATTAAAAGACTGTTACAAGTCTGAGACTGATAAGAAGGAACTATTTGCAGTTCCATGTTATGTCCTCGTTCTTCTTGACTTTTCATGTCATTGGTGGCTATTGTTGAGTGATCATTCTCCACTCTCAATCTACCATTTCAATGATAACAAGCTAAATTGAAAACTCCTTAGTCTTCTCATTTTACAAGGCAGCTGCTTCGCTGTGCTTTGTGTTCAAGGAGAGCTTCTATTTTATTTCCTTCTAGGTGGCAGAAGGCATTTCTTTACAAAGAAAAAGCACACTTTTAAAAAGGGAATCAAAATAAATGCAACCCAAGAGTAGCCAAAGTAGCAAAATAAAATGATTAAAATTAATAGATGTTTTAGACTTATTTACTTCTTTATTTATTTTTAATCCACCTGAATTGCCAGTATTTTGAAAGGTTATGTAAAATCTTTTAAAAATGTATTAAAAATATCATAGAAAGGGAAAATCAATAGTGAATATAAGTACAAGCATCCCCTTTCTGAAAACTAATTATTAGTGTTTCTGCCTCAGAGATGATCATGTTTAAATAAAAACAGTGTTTTACAGTTCATGAAAACCTCTGAACAAGGCATGACGATATGCAGCTATTCCCTACACAAACTAACTAGAATATGGCAGTTATAATTCAATGGAAGATTTTTGATTAACTCTTGGGAGATATGTTCTTAATTTCTTATGATGTTCCATAAGAAACCATCATAAATCCAATAAAATATTGTCAAATCTTTATGGATGGTGGCTAGGGTTAGAGTGGAGGCCATATAAGTTTATCAAGAGACTGGAACAGTGGTAAGGAAGGCTGATTTTGTTTCCACTAGGCTGACAAAGTCTAACCAATGAAGTATGCTGACACCCCCTGATTTTATTGGAGCTATAGAAGACAGGCAGCCCCTAAATATCCAAGACCTATGTGTGTTTACATCCATTGTAGATAAATTAGAAGAGAGCTAATACTACTTTCATTTTAAAAAATGTTTAATCATCTTGATCTGTGTGCTTCTTATTTTATACATATAACATAAGATTCATTTAAATTGTCAGTTTTTTTACAGCTTGTGCAATTTATAAATATCCATGATCACATATTTGCTCACTAACGTGGTCACCTGAAAGATATTGGACCTTGATTGCAAATCCTATGAGTGGTATTCTCAGAATCAATTGACTGCTAACAAATACAGGAACAGGTGTCTAGAAGCATCTGTAGAGAGCAAGCAAATTCAGTTTTCCAAATAAAGCAAAAGTGCCATGGTTGGGAAAACGTAAGAAACTGAATTGAGTTATGGGACTATAATTGTCTTGAAGGACCAAGTATACAGCTTGGAGAAGTTTTAGGAAATGGTATTAACTAAAATAATCCAGGAGTCATCAGTTTATAGAACTATCTTTTATCAGATTTAGCTTCTATTCAGTTTCAGTTGATTTTCCATTTGTATTCCTATTGGAATAATAAAAAAAAGAATTTGTAAAAGTAATTCATTCCTGAAGACATTGAGCATTCTACTGTCAACTCATTCAACACAGAGCTCTCCCTGAAATAGATTCGGAAGATTACAATATTTGAGAATGCAGCTGCATGTAAAAAAGTTGTTCTGATCACCTTGCATCTGAAATGAAAATAAACAAGATTTAAAACTGTTGCAAAATTGTCACCACCCTCCCCTTCCCAATTTTACAGGGAGGAATTTCAGAATACTTAAATACGCTAAACAGATTTCACAAAGTGCACACATGCTCTTCTATCAAAATTATAATGGTTGTTTTCTCTAAGATTAGTCTTCTTGGGCTTTGATGATATAGGAGTCCTTTCATCAGATCTATTTTTGATATACAGTGGCAGTTTATAGAATGTTCACCTCATCAGCTGCTGGGATGTTCTGCCTAGTTAGCAGCAGCCACTCAATGATCCTGCAAAATCAGTGAGGGAATAAGAGAAATAGCTTTTTGCAAGCTATTATTCACATAGATCTATACCTCACCAAGACTCAGAAAGTAAAATATCCTCTCCAAACGTCTTTTTTATTTCTTACATTTTGGGGCGGGGGGGTAGAACTGCAGGTAAGGAGGAGGAGGAGGAGGAGGAGGAGGAGGAGGAGGAGGAGGAGGAGGAGGAGGAGAAGAAGAAGAAGAAGAAGAAGAAGAAGAAGAAGAAGAAGAAGAAGAAGAAGAAGAAGAAGAAGAAGAAGAAGAAGAAGAAGAAGAAGAAGAAGAAGAAGAAGAAGAAGAAGAAGAAGAAGAAGAAGAAGAAGAAGAAGAAGA
>NW_015386707.1:1202075-1204460 GCF_001527695.2 Protobothrops mucrosquamatus
AAGAAGAAGAAGAAGAAGAAGAAGAAGAAGAAGAAGAAGAAGAAGAAGAAGAAGAAGAAGAAGAAGAAGAAGAAGAAGAAGAAGAAGAAGAAGAAGAAGAAGAAGAAGAAGAAGAAGAAGAAGAAGAAGAAGAAGAAGAAGAAGAAGAAGAAGAAGAAGAAGAAGAAGAAGAAGAAGAAGAAGAAGAAGAAGAGAGAAATTGACTGATTTTTAAGTAACTCCACTGTGAATTTATATAATTCTTCATAATGACAGAAAACATTATGCTGGTTGTACAGTATCAGAATTTGCAATCTATCGTAGTTCAGAAAAGAGGGTTCTTAAAGAAGAAACAGAATTCCATTCTTCTTACTCAACTCAGAACTATTAGATTTGGGAGATTTCTCACTAAATTTATTCTGATCTGAAATCAAGAAGACAGAAAATCTCCCTGTTTCTCTGAAGGAAATTAGACAGTTGAGCTGGCAGAAGATCAGTTAATCTTTGTTGACTCTAATCTGGACCCAAAAGAAAAAGAAAAGCAAGCTGATCCATTTACCACTTTTAAAACTCTACATGACTTTTACAATAACTAAATTTGTGTGGATGAAGGAACATTATTAATAGATAATTTGGATCGGAAGTGCTAGGAATTGAGTCAATGATCTGATGCTTTGAATTTTTTTTTAATGTGGATTTGAAAACCCCTGTTGATTGAATTATATGAAGATTTTGATAAGAAACTTGCTACTGATATGGAAACAGCTTTGATAGTAAATAAAGAGCTTCATGGTAAATTTACCAATTTACAGTATATATCCGAGAAATAATTTATAATTATTCCATATAATATTCTGCAGCTTGGGGCTCAAAGCAAGTCAAATCACAACAAGCATGTGATGGTTGTTTATATGCCATCAAGTCCATATAGGTTTTCTCTGTGATGCTTTACCCCCAATGTGGTCCTTCAGGTCTTCCAACAATTCACTCATTGCCACTGAACTAAGACAGTCCACACAAGTACATATTTGTCTCACCTGCATATGTAATTGTACAATTGTCATTATTTTGGTATCACTGTACCATCCCTGCTAATCAAGATAAGATCACAATACAGCCTTTAACATGTGAAATTATTTTACTAAAATCCAACTCAATGGATATCATCGTATGAGTGGATAAGTAGATAAAGAAGTTGGAAACTGAAATTACTGATTATATGGGTCATCTTAAAAAGCTCATCCCATTCTTGTAAGACCTTTGAGATCTATAACACCCAGTCATGCCTTGCATTTGTCCCGATGAGCCAGTTCTCTTGAAAGATAAACAAGCAAAAACATTTTAATGACTCTGTGGTGGAGATGTGGGCCAGAGTTGCATGAGGCGGGGGCTCTTTCCCAGTGAGCAAAGCGACAAAGAAGCTTGGAAACTTTGGTATGCAGAAAGAGAGCAAAGGTGCACTCCCTTAGCACTTTGCAGGGTGTAGCTAGTGGTTGTGCAGATAAGTGCTTTAGTCTGACACGATTTCTGTCTATATAAGCAAGCAACAACAAAGAAACCACTCCTATTGACATTCTTGGGTCTGACAGAATCTGCCTCTACAGACAGTTCAGAAGGAAAATCTTATTTGGTGAAATATGTTCCCTATTAAACACTTTTATTATTATTTTTCTTTGTGTATCTCTCAATAAAGTACAATGTTTATGCTTTAAAAAGGAGTGATGAAGTTGTGGGATATTTCTTGCTGCGAGATTATCTGAATTAAATGGGTGCCATATTTTCTTTAACATTTCCTTTCTTCCCCCATCACTTTCAGATTATTTTGGTTTGATGTGGGGGGGGGAGTATCCCATTTGTATTTTCAGTACACCCATCCAAAAGTTCCAATCCTAATAAATATTTGGCTTTTAGGACTTTTTAAAAAATTTTCTAGTTTTTTAATTTTTCTATCAATCCCTTCTCTCACCACCCCCACCCCTGTTCAAGTTATTACCTTTGTGGCTTTTTTTTCTTTTAATTGATATCTGTCAATTATTTTTAGTTTGTTTCGTTGAATTATAGGGAAAACCACATCTGAAAATCTTACCAATATATATATATATATACATGTATGCACATACATACTATTTCAATAAATGTGTTCCATTTATCAATTATTATGGTTCTACTAGGGAATACTCAGACATATCACAAAGGTGCTTCAAACATCTTTTTTACTGTAGCTATGAATTAATTATGGATAGAGATTTTAATCAAATTTTAGATCCATTATTAGATCACAATACTAAACCGTCTAAATTTAATTTTCATAGATGAAAAACACTGCTAGCTCATGATCAGACTTAAATTTATAAATTACATGACAACTTCTAGATCTTTCACAATAAGAATATTTTCCCTTTTTCA
>NW_015386707.1:1206171-1208670 GCF_001527695.2 Protobothrops mucrosquamatus
TCTTTTTTACTGTAGCTATGAATTAATTATGGATAGAGATTTTAATCAAATTTTAGATCCATTATTAGATCACAATACTAAACCGTCTAAATTTAATTTTCATAGATGAAAAACACTGCTAGCTCATGATCAGACTTAAATTTATAAATTACATGACAACTTCTAGATCTTTCACAATAAGAATATTTTCCCTTTTTCAATTCCACTTGAGACTTAATTATATTTAAATCAAATCTATGGATAAATGTATTATATGTTCCATTGCAATATTTGATCTTCTTCCAGTAGCACTGTCAACGATTATAAGATGCCCTTTTTTTCAAGATGGTATGTAAATAGTTGTTCAAGATTCTGTTTCTTTTTAATAAAACATATGAAACAGGAGCTGTAAGATTTTTCATTATAATTAGGCATTTTGCAAATATAGTAGTAATTTGGCTTCATTGCATATATTTGTAGTCATTAGATAACCTGCATGGAAAAATAAAAATAAAGAATTTAAAAAAGAAAAACTTACAAAAAAGTTAATGAACTTTTGAGATTACAAGCAAGATAATCTACACCAAAATCATATAAAGGTTTTAATAGTGCTAAACAAACAGAAAGATACTTCCCAGTTTTCACTTCATGCAACGAAGTGAAGAAATTATAAAACTGATACGCATTAAGTTATATAAAGCAAAAGCATTGACAGAAAAGAGAAAATCTGGTAAACTGTTGGCCTCATGACTGAAACAATAAAATATTATTTCTACTATTGAGGATAATGTAGTTACATTATACATTGATTCTGATTCAACTTTCCACTCTTTGTTAGGTTTCATAACGCTGAGTCAAATGTAACTAAAAAGAAAATTAATCATTTTTAAACAATATATTTTTTCCTAGCTGCACTTTTAACTCCCCATTAAATCTGTAAAATAAAAACAATCTCCTGATAGCTATCCCATTAAGTGGTATGAGATATATATTATTGATTTTTTTTTTGCTCAATACTATTGGAGGCTTTTTAAAAAAAAATTAAAAAAGTAAAATCTCTTTAAGTGATTCTTATGTAACTGTGATTTTGAAAGTCTAGTAGAAATCATGTTGACTTTCCTTGATAGATGTGAATGCCAAAATATTGATAGCATGCAGATTATAGGTAATACTACTCACATACCATCCAGCCTACAGTGTGCAATCTGATTTTATAAAAGTTGTGAAACTTTGAATATTACATAATCAATATTTTGAATATGAATTGAGAAAAGTTAAGATCAGCAGTAATGTCTCAAAGATGCTTTTTTCAAAATGCAACTGTACTGGGTTTTCCCCCCTTCCCTTAAAGGGTGCAATTGGTTGAATTGATTTGAGAGAGAGGACCATTGGTTTGAAAGAGGGATAAAAGAATCCATCCATGTTAGAACTGAGCACCCCTTCCTCAACAGAGGGGGAGGAATAAGGCACTACCTACCTCCAGTCTACAGCACAGACCTTGCAGCAGTTCCAAGAAGATAAAGCCCCAAGTGGCCTCAACATTTCTCAGAGTGCTAACGACAAGATGATTGCAAAGAAATGCAATCCTTCCATCCCCATCCTATCAGAATCTATCCTTCCATTTCCCACCATTCAGTTTCAACTGTCAATACCTATCCTTCCATCCCCCCACCATCAGAATTGATGAAGCTTCTTGGATGAGAAGCAAAACATTTTCTTCTTCTTCCCTAATTGGGGGGGGGGGGCATAGTCCAGCTGCCTTTTGAAAAAAGCAGTTTTGAGGCCACTGTGACCTGGCTGATTGAGAATCTCCACAGACAATCAGCAATGAAGGTCTTATTAGCTACTAAAAGACTTTCAGTAAGTGCAATGGAAATTTAGGTAAGATATCTTGACCAAATCTGGATTTCTTCCTTTTTCAGTAAATTGGATTTAATATGTGACAGTCTAATCTTTCCTTCTAGGGTTATTACAAATGGAATTACTTCATCTAAAGGATGTCTCAAATTCATCAAGGGTGCTCTTTATCTCCTCTAATATTTTATTTCATACTGTATATTTTGGCCTATGTTGGGTCTATTCTTGAGGACAAGACAAAATACTTGAAGAATTTTACTTTCAGGATGTGAAGGCTCAGATAAATAGACTTACCAAAATTATGAAGCCATCAGGTTATTATTCCTGTGACTGTTGTGTATCAAACACAAAATCTATTTATACTACAATAACATTCAATTTCTCTTACCCTCTTTTCTCTTATCCACTCTACATTGGGTAGGAGACCCAGTTTCTATATCTTCTCATTTTCATAATAATCTTATCCTGAATCAGGTTTTTAAGAAGAAACTGGACAGCCATTTGTCCGAAATGGTATAGGGTTTCCTTCCTGAGCAGGGGGTTGGACTAGATGACCTCCAAGGTCCCTTCCAACTTTATTATTATTATTATTATTATTATTATTATTATTATTATTATTATTATTATTATTATTATTATTATTATTATTATTATTATTATTAT
>NW_015386707.1:1209183-1217664 GCF_001527695.2 Protobothrops mucrosquamatus
TTTTTTTTTTTTTTTTTTTTACAAAAAAAGCACTGCATACAAGTAATATGAAAATCCAAGGATAGATTAGATTATAAATTGGATTATAAATGCTTATCTGTTTATCATATGTGATTGAACAATGGAATTGAAAGCCTGATCAGTATTATTTCATGTGATCAAGGCACAATGATTATTTAAAATTTTATGGATTGTTTATCCACATACATGCACACAGAGACAGAAAACTGGATGCAGTATCCACTCTCCACACTATCCACCACACATAATATGTAAACGGATTGCAAAAACACAGGCAAGTGTTCAGATGAGGAGTCCCAAACTCATTGATAGCCTCACATTGCAACGAACAAGGAAACACATTTAATTTTGTAACTAAGATCAATGGACATTCAGTTACAAAGGTAGCCATGGAAATGATTGAAGCCTGGGAAATGGGCCCCTTGTCAGTGAACAGGAGTGCTGATTTACCACCAGCTTATCAAATACTTAAGAGCCAAGGGCTTAGCAGCACAATGACAGCCAATCGGCAGCCATCAAAATACCAATCAGCCAATAGGAAGACACCACATAAACACGACTCATAGAGCAGCCCAAAGCATGTATTCCACTAGAGAGAAATTCCCTGAAGCTGATCTCCAGCATGAATCCAAAAGTTTAGAAGGATATATCTCTGGTTCCAGTGACCGACCCAAATTCTATCTCACATCATTATCATGGAACACATATATTTGCCTTCATTTGTGGTTTGTCATCATCCATTTTAGGGCTCAAGGTCATGTATCTGATTTCGTGCTACGGTGAGACTCCAGTTTAAAGCTGCTGCCTTATGATTCTCACATCAAAAGAAGTACAGTTTCCAAAACACCAAAAGTAATATGCCTGTTGGTCAGATCTACATCCATTCTGAACACAACTAACTGGAAGAAGCACAAAGAGCAAGGGAAATCAAGGAAATATAAACTGAATTGTGTCAGCAACAGAGGGATTCAGCCTTGATAAAAGATGACTGAATTCCTTAAATACACACCAAAGGCCATATTCTGTTTTCTATCATCCAATTGGAGTGAAGGGCATGAAATAATGGATTTCAATTACAGGAAGGTAAATTCCAGATGAATGTTATTAGATACTATTTAATGGTATCAACAGTTTGAAAATAGCAATTATATCTGAGAGCTAGTGATTTCCCCCTCATTGAATTTGTTGAAGGACAGATTTTGCTGGGAGCTTTTCATTTAATTTTTCGACTGAGCAGGGATTTGGATCTGATGGCCTGAATGTCTTCTTCCAAGTCTCCAGTTATTGTAATTTAAGGGAGGGGAGAGAAATAAAGTGCAAACAGTATTTCAGATATATTTAACTGTTCTAAACATTTTTAAAAAATCTCTGGGATTCATAACTCAATTAAATTTCTTAAAAATAACTTTTAAAGAATCAGAATCGTCAAGTCCTTGGCAGTATTTACATTGTACATTGAGAAACATGACAGCTAAATCATTCCAAACTAATTTAAATTTGTAGCATTCTGTAGTTTGTGAATTTGTAGAAGAAGAGCCATAAAACAGGTTCACCAGAGGTAAGATACACACTTTGAGCAAATCTGTGATGATTAAAGTGTCTATTTACTTTAGAGGGCATCATTCAAATTCAAATTTACAATCTGAAAATGCACACATTAAGTTTAATGACACAAAGCATTTTAATTTCAGTTTGTTTACTTCTATTATTACACAGAGAGAGAGAGAGAGAGAGAGCAAGAGAGAGGGAGAGAGAGAGAGAGAGAGAGAGAGAGAGAGAGAGAGAGAGAGAGAGAGAGAGAGAGAGAGAGAGAGAGAGAGTCTAAATTACAATTTTAAGCTAATCAAGGAGGGGCATTATTCTAAAAAACAGTAAATACTTTGTATCTCCAACATTAAAAATAATATATATATTTTAAAATATATATATTTTAAAATATATTTAACAGACCTATCTTAAACTTATATCCAAATTTAAATCCTATCAAAATACGTATCAGTAATTTATAGTTTGCTGAAATGACTGGTTTGATAAAGTGCAAATATGGTTCTTCCATCTAATATCAAACTAGTTGGGACAAATAAGGCTTTTATCTGCTTTTATATTAAAAAGTCAAAGACCATAGGTACAGGAAAAGAACTACCTGAATACCCTCTTCTTTGAACACTGCTTTCCTCCACAAAACAAACACCTGGTGAAGTCAGCAGAAGAAGTATTCTATAGTGGAGAGATCTTATCATGATATTTATCCTGTTTTTGGGAAATCACTTTCAGCTGTTTCTTCCATCACCGGTCTTTATCAGCATTGCTGCTATGTGCCTATTCTCTTTAAGAAGCTCTCCATATACTTCCTTGCAGGCAGTGTGCAAACCCTGCCTCTATTATGGAGTAAATTATATGGCGATTCATCTTGTTATCTTTAATAAATGACAACTTTACAGAGTGCAAAGCATCTGTTTCAGTCCTGACTTAAGGTTAGTGCACTAGATCACTGCTAATCATTTATATTCAGTGTCCTGCTTTGCACAGGCTACTATCTTGCAGTAATAGAAAGACACTTTAGGTCTTGATTATGATGGAGAAGTAGCTTTGCTCCTTCTCACACATTTAATGAATGTGTGGATTCTCCAACTCAACTTTCATGCCCCATGTATTCATTTTCTTCCCATGAAGTTTTTATTCTTTCTACAAATTTGTATATACATAGCTCAGTTTCCCATTTAATGGAATTTTTGTGACATTAGTAGCATGTGACATAAGAAGGCAATTTACATGTTTTGCATGTCATTCAGCAGTCCAGAAAAAGGAATTGCAACTAAATTCCAAATCAGGAATAGCCCAGGCCAACCATTTTGTATGCTGTCAAAATGTTATTTGTTGTTAGGGATACGAGAAGGGTTTGACTGTGGTTATAGAATGGGCGAATTCCTTTCTTCTGTAAATGTTAAAGTTCAATGGATTATGGATTATACCCAAGAGGAATCTAAGAAGAAATGAACATTAGTTACCAGTGAAATCCAGCAAGTATCACTTTAAAAAATAATAAACTGGCCCACAAGAAAGAGCAAATCAAGAATGGGAAAGAGACATGGCAAGGAAAAGTATTACATGGCCACTACATTAAAACAAAAAAGGACAAAGCAGATAACAAGAAGACCTGGCTAGGGCTAAGAGCAGGAAATTTGAAGAAAGAGACATAGGGGCTAATTCTGTCTGCACAAGACCAAATGCATGCAGAATTGAGAAGACAGCAACAGACATCAAATGCTGCCTTCTTCTGCAAAGAAGCTGAAAGGTGGACCACCCAGTTAGCTGCCACAAGAAGATAACACAGATTGACTACAAACAACATGACAATGTAGCAGCAATAGTTATTGGAAGATCTGCAAGAAATACCATTTGCTTACAAGCAAGAACTGGTGGGACCACAAAATACACAAAGTAATTTAAAAAATGAAGACACAAAAGTACTCTGGGACTTTAGCATTCAATCAGACAAGCACCTGCCACATAATACCCTGATCTTAACAATTGTCAATAAGAAAGACAAAAAAAAAGTCTTGATAATAGATGCAATAGGACCTGGAGACAGAGAATAGTACAGAAAGTGCTAGAGAAAATCCACAAAATGCAAAGACCTGTAAATGAAAATAGAACAATTGCAGCAAAAGAAAGCAAAGATAGTACCAATAGCAATACGTTCCTTGGGTCAATCCCAAAAAATCTGGAGCACCACTTGAACACTATCAGCATTGACAAAATCACCATCAGCCAATTGCAACAAGCAATTTTAATTCTGTGATGATACTTGAACACCGTCTGCCTATCCACTATCCTTGGGAACTAACATGATAGCTGGATAAAAATGCCAAATCCAGGATTGATTTCTGATTGTGCATTGCAACCAGCCATCATCATCATCATCATCATCATCATCATCATCATCATCATCATCATCATCATCATCATCATCATCATCATCATCATCATCATCATCATAATATTCCATAAGGGAACATCACTAAAAAAAATGCTGTACATAGACAAATTAGTTGAAAAGAACATCCTTGATGGCGGCAGCGACAAGCCACCTCCATGTTTTCCCCCCATATGTTAATGTTTTTTTCAGGCGAATGCATGAAAAGCTTCAAAACTGAGTGGAGAAGGAGGCTTTTAATTTGGGACTGTTAAGAATTCTGGCAATTGATAGTTCCCTGGTGATAATATGTGTTTTCTCCTGGGCCTGGATATGTTTTTATTCAAGTCTTTTCAACATATATTGTGAATTGAACTACATGGAGGATCCTCAGCTGTATATCCATATGTAATTAGTGAGACTGCATTTAGCTCACAGATTCATTGGCACCGTCTATACTACAATACTGCCAGATACAAGCCTTGTGAACTATACAACTGCTCCTGTGTCTCTTTAATCCACAGCCTTTCTATGTCCTTCCCTCGTGACTATAACTGAATTTAGTGACGTACAATTTATTAATTGTCTCTGAATATCGTTTCTGGAGCTTGGAAGAAAGTTTAATCATTGGATTGATTTTATGCCCTCCCAGTTTTTTCTTTTAAGCAACCTTATACCTACAAAGACATGCAAAGGAGGAAATAAAAGAAAGTAATGAAAGGCTCTCCCCCCCACCCCCCAGTGTTAAAACATAACTGGACAATTATAAGGAGCCACAAAGGGCTAATTGGCAATGAATTGACATTAATTCTCCACCAATTCATATCCATCAAGTAAAATTGCTTACAGTCATATATCAAGAAGCAATACAATTTATTGACTTTATCAGGAAAGAGCAATTATTTAATAGTGTTAGAAAATAATATGGGGAAGAGAGGAAGGGCAGGGATATATGGAATCTTTTTGTGAAATCTTTTTTTATTGGTATTTTTCAGCTAACCGCAGAAAATAACTCCTTTTCATGCATTCCAGAATCCTAGCATACTGATATGCCAAACACATAGTTGCTTAATGGCAAAATATTATAATATTGCACTGTATGATCAGAGCGCACACTGAGAAGCCCACAATGTTTACCTGTCGAATAGAATAGAATAGAATAGAATAGAATAGAATAGAATAGAATAGAGCTGAAATTGAGTAAAAAACAAAAACCCTTATTTTTCTAGAAAGTTTCCACTTTTTTCCCTGTTGGCCTACCTATTTCCAATTAAATGGTATTTTAGAATTTTCTAAACTGTTCCATATAATCACTTGAAATATTTGACTACCTGATCTTTGCTACACTTACATTTTTATCTTCTCCATATCTAAAAGAAACTTGACATTATTTGACAGTAATGGCCAAAGTAATTCAACAATAATTAATAGGATGTCTCATTAGATCTCTCCGATGCTCTGAACTTTCAGTTTCAAAAAAAAGTAATTAATTATAGTCTCAACATAGACCAAAAACTAGTCTGCTAATTCATGGCATCTTGGGGAGATTTTATTTTATGTAATCTAAGGTTCATCTAATCAGACTCTGAGGATGAGGCGGGGATAGGAACAAGAAACATTCTATAGTAAACTCATAAAGGTGACAAACAAATGGCTACCTATATGGTAAGTAATGTAAACACATTGTATGTAATACTAATGGCTTTTGTTTATCATAATCAAACAAGAGCCAATCAGCTCCTACTGCTGCATTCCTTAAAGGTATAAGATCAATCTTCCAAGATTTATTCATCACATTAGTTTCTAATTAGCATATTTCTTCTAATTCTTCATTCTAAAAAAATGACTGTCCTCTCTATGAACAGGAAAAATAATGCCTGTTCATTCTTACCTTGATTTGTGCATTGGCATGTTACTTTATTCAATTTTTTAAATTACAATTAATTAAATTCTAATCAGTCATGTCTAGAGTAACACTTATTTCTTGTACTACGTCACACGGGACCGGTCTTTTTTTATAAACCTAATTACACATATCTATTTAGTCACATAACTATAAAATTTTCATTACTGACACCCTAATAATCAATGAGATACATAATGAGACACATAATCCAATAACAATGTTGATTGTACCTTAAATGGTTAAAAGATTTTTTGTTTGTTTGTTTGTGAAAAGCCAGGATTGGCATTGGGCAACATTTCAAAGAAAGGAAAAAATTACATTTCCCTCTGCTATTACTAGCCATATGAAAAACAATTCTTTTGGAATGGTTTGATAATAAAGACATTAAAGAAAGGAATTATCAACTGTTTAGTATATATTTCATACTTCAGTCTACCATGAACCTGCTCAAGTTTATTATAAAATGGAGATCAGTTCAACCCTATCTTCTGCTCATAGCATACTGATGAAGGTATTGTATTAGTTATAACTTAAGCTTTGGTAGTCTTTCAGAGAACTCTGCATAACATGAAGCTTATATACTGTACATAAAGAATATCTATGGAGATTCTCAGTCATCCAGGTCATAGTTGTCCCAAAGATGTTTTTTCATGAGGCAACTGGACTTTCTTGGTTTTTTTGAAGACATTTTGCTGAGCAACATGGTGTAAATGAAGTACAACGCAGTGAGCTATGTTCAGGTCTGTACATTGTGGAAACAAAACAACCACTTCATAAACGCATGGCACAACATAGAACAAATCCATCAGGACAAGATTCAGCAGTCCATCTGCATTTAAAAAACAAAGGCCACTCTTTTGAAGACAGCAAAGTCCAGCTTTTGAACAGAGAGGACCGCTGGTTTGAAAGAGGGGTCAAAGAGGCCATGTATGTTAAAACTGAACAGCCCTCTCTCAACAGAGGGGGAAGGATCCAACATCATCTATCTCCAGTGTACAACACAATCCTTTCAGCAGTTCCAATAAGGCTCCATACCCATTGCATTACTCAGGTGACCCTGATGACACAGATAAGCCTCCAGGTGGCCTCAATGACTCTCTAAAAGAATGCAAATGACCGGTTGTCCTCAAGGAGTATAAATCCTTCTATTCCCCATCATCCAAACAGAGCTGAAGAAGCTTCTTGGATGAGAAGCAAAAAGTCTTCAAAAAAACCCCAGGAAAGTCTAGTTGCCTCATGAAAAATGTACATAAAAAACGATACTGGTCTACAAGAAGAAAGCCTCAGAAATGAAAGTAGCTTAATTTTACCAGAATTGGGTTACTAATAAATAAAAATTAAGTCCTGAGTATCAATTGGCTCCAGTTTCCAAGATACAGCTTCAGGTCAAAATTGCATCAAAATAATTTAAAATTACGAGGGGGATGTGCGATTATGCTCCATCAGTTTCCTGCAAAATGTGATATAGCAATGAGAATGATGCCACACCAGTCATTATAAATTTATCTTTATTGATACCAATAACCAATGATACCATGTAACATTTTCATGCTTTTTGCATGAAAAGCTGACAAGCTCTCACATCAGATTAATCTGGAGCCCAATAGCTCTGCCTTACCCTTAGACAATTCCAAATTCCTGACCAGGTCATCTAGTTTACTCTGAGAAATTAGATGTGGTTCAGAAGGAGTATATCGTGGGCTGAAGTTTGGGTCCACTGACATCAACAGCCTTGGATCAGCTATATCCTGTTCATCGTCTTTATCACCATCTAGAGAGTCTAGAGAGTAGGATTCTGGTGGATCTGGAATTGGCAAGTCCTCACCATGGGGTACAGGATACAGTGCGGATGGAATGTTTGGATATTCCACAATTCACTTCTTCTTTCTTGAGAACTCTTTTGCAATTGGGGGAACCATGCGAAAAGAGCAGACACTGCTATGATTGGCGGGTTCGCTTCACAGCATTGGAACTGCAAAAGGCATGGACTTTTTCTTCTTGTTTAGCCAATGATGCAGATAAGTTGCATATGTAATGCAACAATAACAAGGGGCCCAACTCTTGTCCTGATCCCCTATTTTGCATCCAAAATATAGGTGGTATGACTTTTTTACCACTGCCATCATACTGCACTTTTGAGATGCAAATGTAACCTCATCACAAATGTAGCAGAGTTATCTGCATTGTTTATACAATTTTGTGGCATCTTGGCTTCTGAGGGAAAATATCATGCAACTGTTCCTTGGAAATGTTAGGCAATAACACTAACTAGATGTAACTGTATGATGCATAGATCTGACCAAGACAAATGTACTTTGGAATAAAAGAACAAAAAATTACAGTTAGGTAATAATATTTCATTTCAAAGTGAAGATAAATTTATACACTTCCATGTGGTGCCATTTTCATTGTTCTGCCATACTTTGTCAAGAAATTACGAGGCATCTCCCTCCCTTGTAGGCAAATATACTCACCTCTATATAAATCTTTATTGTGAAATATCTTGAAAACTTTAGCCAACCAGCACCTTTATCACCTGTTTTCTGATTCATCTAATCAAAATATGTAAGAATTAACACATTTTATCTCAGAGGTCGACAATTTCCCAAAATTTGTAGACTAGTGGAGTAAAAGGAAC
>NW_015386707.1:1217862-1221578 GCF_001527695.2 Protobothrops mucrosquamatus
AGGCATCTCCCTCCCTTGTAGGCAAATATACTCACCTCTATATAAATCTTTATTGTGAAATATCTTGAAAACTTTAGCCAACCAGCACCTTTATCACCTGTTTTCTGATTCATCTAATCAAAATATGTAAGAATTAACACATTTTATCTCAGAGGTCGACAATTTCCCAAAATTTGTAGACTAGTGGAGTAAAAGGAACTAAGGTTGATGGGGGGGGGGCAGAGTGCAAAGAATGCTTAGATTTGTCATGTAGTCATGTAATGCTAAATGATTTAAAATATTCATCTTTGCAAATAAGACAAATGTTTTGCAATCATTAGTAAATATTATTCCAGTTTCATTTAAAAAAAGTCATTTTAGAATTCATGAGTGGAAGATCAGGATTATAAACAGAATTTTATTTCAAGACCATAACAAACATACATGTCATACCTTCTTGAATCTTGGTACCTACAATCCTTAAGGGATAGACTGTACTATAACTGAGCTGCAAAACCCCACACAGAACACTAGATGGCTGCAAAGAGACCCAGAAACTCTTTAAGTATCACATGTGTCCACTAGACCTCTTCCATTGCAAATCCCAAGCAGTGGCATGACCCAGGAATTAGTATGTAACTATAATTTATTGTTGTTGCCCTGTGTGCTTCGTGCAAAAGGAACCAATGATGATGGTGATGATGATGGTGATGATGATGGTGATGATGATGATGATTGATGATGATATACTTTACAGTGATTACATGTGACTAATAGTCATTAGTATCTTCATCCACCAATTAATTGATTTAATCTACTTTTATATTCAAATATGGTAGCTGCCATCACTACATTAAAGAAAAGTCAGAAGTGCAAACAAAGCATATCTGTTTCAATGTCCTATTTAATTTTTTTAAAAAAAACTTTTCAGTCTTATTTGCTTATTAAGGTCTTCCTATATTGTGGAAGGTCTTATGAATGCATTAATCACAACAACTATTCTGATAGGCAGATTGTTCAAAATTGGGGATATTTTGTAAATTATTGTTCAATTTTGTAATACTGTTCTCTAAACAGGGTGAAAAAACAAAAACAGTGTAATCATCAAAATCACATTCCCAGTATATTGGTGCATCATTCTTCACACTATAACAGTAGATAATCTCTATGGTAAAAGGTTAGAGGCAGGCTAATGTAACTCTTGGAAGATAAATTAAGAACAGAGGAATACAATTATTAAAATTATTATTATGCAGATTGCCATGTCAGGCAGGTTGAATAAATTAAAATAGTTGAACTTAGTAAAACTTCAGCAACCAATTATTAAAAGTAGAAATTTTGACATCATTACTAATGGTCTAACCACAAAGCTGGTGACTTTTTCCTTCTATTTAAATTTTAAAATACACAAATTGATAGATACTAATAGAAAAATAATTTATATAATTATCCCTTCTTAATATTTCATATCACAAAAGCAAATCATTTTACTAATTAAAAAAACTTGTATAATTTTTTTTAATTTCATTTACAAATATGTCTTTGCTCCAGATTCCTTCCTTTCCTCTTTCATATGAAAAGTCAGGCTCAGGTGAACTCATAGGAAAGTAATTTGTCACTTCATTCTTTCACGATGGTTCATTCAGCTTCATAATCTAGCATCAAGCCTAGTATTTTAAAAGCCAATTTTCCTAAAATTCATGTGCACATATTGTGGAAGAAGAAGTGCTTGGTGCCATGAGGATGATCTTAAGATATGGAAGATTATCTGAATCATCTTATTAATAACTTAGATTTATCATGAGATGAAAAATGTAAGGTCTTGAGGTTAACATTAGATTTTTAACTTGAACTGAATGAACATAAAAAGTGGACATGACAGATAAAATGCTTCAAACTCCTTTTCATTGATGTATTTTATCTTTCTTGGTTTAGCGATTGCATCTTTTTTTTCATTTTGCTTGTGAATCTTTTTATGAAGTTGTGAATCTTCATACTCTTCATAGACCAATGTTTATACTGTTCTTGGATAAACTCAGCTTTAACTGGCAGATGTGCAAAATGCAGATTTAATTAATGAATATATTTATTGAAGAAAGTCTGATTTGTATATGGAAAGTAGTATGTTAGGAAGATATCTAGTCTAAACTTTGGGAAAAAAAGAAAGATGCATCAAAATTTATTTATAATCAGGAGGTGTGGTGGCTCAGTGGTTAAGACGCTGGGCTTGTCAGCTGGCAAGCTGGTGGCCCAAATTTGAGACCCAAGTGCTGTGTGATGGGTGAACTCCCATTACTCACCCAAGTTCCTGCCAATCTAGCGGTTTGAAAGCATGCAAATGTGAGTAGATAAATATGTACCACTTCGGTAGGAAGGCAACAGCACTCTGTGATGGAAATGTCTTCAGACAATGTTGGCTCAATGGCCTTGAAACAGAGATGAGCACTACCCACATAATCGGCAATGACTAATGGAGTAAAATCTGCAGGGCCTCTGTAAAAAATAATTATAGAGCATAACAGTAAGATAAATCATATGAGCTACTTCCAGGCTAACCAAATGGTTGGTTTTCATAAGAATAGTTCTATTCATGTGAGTAAACTGTTGTTTTGCTAGAATGCTTAAAAGAGCTTACCATGCAGATCTAACCCTAAATTAATGCATTCATTTTTGGCAGCAGCTGCATTGTCCTGTCAGGACAAAAGGCATGTGGAATAGCCTTTTCTAAAGCATTCATACGACATAGTAGCTTCTTAAGTAATAGTTCTTCCAGGCCTAAATACCATTAGACTTTGACATTTTCCCCTTGTTGATAGTTATCTCAGGCATTTTATAGAAGTGTTTTAATCACCTCTATGTCATCAGATGTTCTTGCTTTGACACTCTAATTGCTCAAATGCAAAGTATGGAAAAAACAAAAAAAAATGCAAAGAAGCAGCAGTAAGGCCAACTATTTTACCTGTAGTGGTTACTGCGATAGAGAATTTGTGTGAAGTAGATGAGGATTTTATTCCCATTGTAGCATCATTTGCAAAAAACATTACTGCTCAATTTATTTTCAGTATTGTTGGAATAATAGAGAGCACCTGAGTTTTCTTTTCTTTTGGTGTTTTATTTTTTTTCACTCCAAAGCCAACTCATTGTGTAATGCTTAATTATATTATTTAGAGAAGGATGACTTGTAAAGAATAGTACAGCAGAGTGATTATTAAAAGGCATAAGTATAGTGGTGTTACAGTAATTGCAGCAACCTGGCTAAATGTCATCAGAGATTAATTATACTCTGAAATACTTATAACCTGCCATAGTTTTAGTTAAGCATTTGAGTTTCTACCTAAGCAACTATTGTATATTAGCTCAGTCAAGAAAATATCTCATTCCATACTCTTTTTTCCCAAGCATCTCCCCCAATATCAAGTCTAGTTTTATTCTGTTCAACTTTCAGAGTTACTCTGCTAATGTGTACATAGATGACCAAAGCTCTGAGCTCGCTTATGTAGCTTACTTCTGATATTACACTGAGTTGGAAATTAAAAATAAGAAAAGAAGAAGAAAAAACATATAAATGTTATACAAGAAGAAATGTAATGAAAGCTGCTTAGAGTAATAAGTGCAAATATGCAGAAAATGTCACAGAGAAAAACCACATATAAATTATCTGTAACCAGAATTAGAATGATCTGCATTTCTCTAAGGATAAGTTAATCTTATAATATTAAGCCCTGTTTATGTTTAAA
>NW_015386707.1:1221735-1224367 GCF_001527695.2 Protobothrops mucrosquamatus
TCTTCTTCTTCTCCTTCTTCTTTCTCTTCTTCTTCTTCTTCTTCTTCTTCTTCTTCTTCTTCTTCTTCTTCTTCTTCTTCTTCTTCTTCTTCTTCTTCTTCTTCTTCTTCTTCTTCTTCTTCTTCTTCTTCTTCTTCTTCTTCTTCTTCTTCTTCTTCTTCTTCTTCTTCTTCTTCTTCTTCTTCTTCTTCTTCTTCTTCTTCTTGTCGTCTTAGTAAGAGTTCAGACAACTGGAAAAAGTAAGATTTACTTCCAAGTTCTAATATAAAGCTTTACTACTTTTTTTAACTGCCATTACTGTAACTCTAACATTAACCCCACATTTTGATTTAGAGGAGATTGGATTTTCACATCTGTGCTAATTTTATGGTACACTTGTGAATTAACTTTGAGTATACAATTAAGCACCTGATTGCAAATCTGTTGCCTAAAATAGGGAAAATGTTTATTGCTGGAATATGTTGCTGAGTTAATTCAGAATTTAGGATGGAATAAAAAAAGGCTTTAGAATAGAATAGAATAGAATAGAATAGAATAGAATAGAATAGAATAGAATAGAATAGAATAGAATAGAATAGAATAGAATAGAGGTGGAAGGGACCTTGGAGGTCTTCTAATCCAGCCCCCTGCTCAAGCAGGAGAACCTATACCATCTTAGACAGGTGAATGTCTAGTCTCTTCTTAAAAATTTCCAGTGATGGAGCGCCCACAATTTCTGAGGGTAAGTTGTTCCAATGGTTGATTGTCCTCACTGCCAGGAAGTTTCTCCTTAATTTCAGGTTGCTTCTCTCTTTGATCAGTTTCCAACCATTGTTTCTCATAATTCCCTCTGGTGCTTTGGTGAACAACCAGCCCCCTCTGTCTTGTGGCAGCCCCTCAGATGTCTCCCCTATTTCTTCTTTTCTTTAGACTAGCCAAACCCAAGTCCCGTAGCTGTTCTTCGTATGTTTTAGTCTCCAGGCCTTTGATCATCTTTGTTGCTCTTCTCTGAATTTTTTCCAAATTCTCAACATCTTTTTTGTGATATGGTGACCAAAATTGGCTGCGGTATTCCAGGTATGGTCTTACTAGGGTTTTATAAAGCGGTACTAATACTTCGCATGATCTTGATTCTATGCCTCTGTTTATACAACCCTATTGATCAGAGATAAGATGATTTCATTAATTAAGGTAGCAAAGACCATGGTAGCATAAGTCTAGGTCTGGCTGGGTATTGAAATAAGACCTAGGAATTATGACAGAATATGTATTCAGCCTCCAAAGGGCATGCAATTCTTTTCTTTTCACCTTCCTCCTATATATCTAGAAGTTTAGTCTACTAAACTTTTTAACCTTAGCTGATTGTTCACTGACGGAAAGATGTATGTTTGATAATCTTATAGATAGTTTAGGTGTGTTTACTTTGCCGTACATCACTGTGAATATTTAGAATGGAGTTGTAAATAAATGCAAATGACATAATGTAACCTGGACTGTTATGTGTGTGTGTGTGTGTGTGTGTGTGTGTGTGTGTGTGTGTGAAGTGGGTTTTTTTTTATGATGTACCCCTGGGAAGAAGAAATCTTTTGCCAATATCAGCCTCAATCTAGGACTATCCACAGGCAGCATTTTTTGTGTTAAATTTGGATTGCTAACAAAGAGTTAAAGGGAAGCTAGTATAGCTATTTTGAGGTAATTAGCTCTCATCAGCCAGCCATATCCTTCTGAGATTTGAACCTGTGTTGGGTTGCTTGCACGTTAGGCAGCTGTGTTGACCTCTAGACTTCTAAAGTCAATTAAAAATAGTATCTAGAAATAAAATGGACCATCATTTTATTTCACCTTTTGAAATTGCTCTGAGTTTCTGAATCAGATCATTTCCTTATGTTCATGGGGACATGGATCAAATAAATCACTGAATAAAGGGAGAAAAAGTCCCCCCCCTTTTTTTTCCTAGCTACTAATTGTTTTCAGTTAAATTGCTTGCACTGTATGATTTCCTGGAGAGGTAGAACTAGGAAAATAATGATTTATTTTTATGTTTTACAATCCAGAGATTGCACTTATTTAGAAAGTAATAAAACATTAACGTACTGTACATTTCTGAAAAACTGAACCTGAACTGGGCTAGGTGTGTTTGCTGAATTAAAATAAAAAATTAAGTATGCTGCTTCTATTTCCCACCAGTAAAAATGTATCCACTTTTCCACATGTTCAGTATAGTATTGGAAACTGATTTATTTCACATTATAGATAATGGTCAGTATATATTATTTCTTCATAAGACACTGCATAAGAGACTTCTTTTATTAGAGCAGAATAACTTCAATTTTTGGATTGAAAGATTACACCTTTGGGGTTCTCTCTCCCCCCCCTCTCTCTGTGTAGAGAAAGAAAGAGAGAAAGAGAGAAAGAGGCTAAAATGCTGTCAAATACAGTGTGCTATAGTTGTATGTCTTTGAAAACTCCAATATATATTTAGAAGGTGAATTGTTTATAGTTTGCATTGAACAAATATTTTGTTTTGATCTCCATAGGAAACAAGGAAATATATCTAATTGGGCAGGTTTCTGTGTAAGCTCTGGAAGACTGGAACATTAGGTTAATTGGATATTGAAGTTAACTGTCAATATATTGAATTATGTATATTTGG
>NW_015386707.1:1225989-1231246 GCF_001527695.2 Protobothrops mucrosquamatus
TAATAGTAAAGAAAATATATGTATTTATTTTTTAGAAGATGTAACATGCCTTACAAATAAGTAGTAGGGAAAACCTAACCCTGGAGATGTCAGAGGACGGGAAGACCATAATTCCTGAATATGCCCTGAAGTGAATTATGAACCAGTCCAACTTGCTTTGCTGCAAAGTAGCAAAAGAATTAATCATAGGAAAATAAGGCTGGATACAAACAGCATCGATAAGATACATACAAAATCACAGTTTATTACTGACTGTTCTACAGTGTTTTCCCCAAAATAAGACCCAGTCTTAGAATTGTTTTTGCATCCAAAAGAGGCAGTAGGTCTTATTTTGGGGGGATATCTTATTTTTTTCCCCAACACCTTTTTTGCCTTGCAGTGGCAGCACCAACAGCCCCATCCAGCAGGAACCCATGTGGCTGCTGGCACATTCTGTGGCCACTCGTAGCGACTCAAGGCAGGAGGCCGTGTGGCCCGCAGCACTGTGCAGCCACCACAAGGCAAGGCAAGTGGGGGAGGGGATGAAGTGCCCCATAGGCGTCAAAACATTTTTTGCCCAGAGGGAGACTGGAAGCTTCATCTGCTTGCAAATAGGCCGCTTGGGAGTGGGGCTAATAGCTCTGTTCCCATGTGCCCCATTTGCAAGCAGACGAAGCTTCCAGTCTCCATCATTTCTCCGTCCAGGCAAAAAGTGTTTGAGCACCTATGGGGCATTTGAAACAGAGTGCCCTGTTTCCAAATGCCCCATAGGTGCCCAAACACTTTTTGCCTGGATGGAGAAATGACAAAGACTGGAAGCTTCGTCTGCTTGCAAATGGGGTGCTTGGAGATGGAGCAAATTGCTCAGCTTCTAAGTGCCCCATTCACAATCAGATGAAGCTTCCAGTTTCCCCATGGGTGAAAAGTGCATGGTGCATCTGGATCGCTTGCTTCCCCCTGCATCTGCCTCCATGCTCGGATTTACCTATGCTGCGCCAAGGGACCGGCGGGCCGTGGCTACTGCCGGACACCGTCGGACCCCGCATGCTTGCCATTGATTGTGCTGGCCATGCCCATCCCAACCCGGGCTTATTTTTTGGGATAGGGATTATATTAGGCCCACCCCAAAAATTCAGGCTAGGGCTTATTTTCGTGATGGGTTCTTATTTTCTGGAAAACATGGTATAAGCCAGTTAGTAGTCCTTAATGAAGGAAGGTAGGAAAAAACTCCATCTGCAACATCCAGTCAGCCTAGGCCATGATGCCCTTTTTCCCTCAATTTAAGCATGTGCATAGTTCCAAACTCAGCTAGATGGTAAGGGGGAAAGAAGAGATTGTTGATAATGTAATACATGAATTTTTTGGTTGTTGATGATTCTATTGCTGTATGTCAATTCATCAAAGTTTAAATTTAAAAAAGATGTTGAAGTTCAACCTGGGCTGGTGAGTCCAAGAGTGGGGTCAAATGCATCAGCTTGAGTCATTCCAGTCCAGCCCCCCTTCCCCTCTCCCATAAATCCCATTGAACCTTATCTAGCACCAATTTGGCTTGATTATTAATAGATCAGATTCTTGTAAATGGGTAGCATGTAATAAAATTTCAGTGCTTTGAACTCAACTCCTGTTCCTGGTTATTTGTGTCCAGGGGTTCAAAGGGGCCAGATGCATCACGTGCAGGCCCCGCCCATCCCAACTCTGCAGAAGCAAAATACATCATGATACGTCATGATACATCATGTGACATGATTGAGTTTGACACCCCTGTTTGCGCCTGAATCTCCTTCTGAATAGAAGTCTGCTAATTCTTTTTTTTTTCTTAGCTAGGTACTTTAAGGCAGAAGCATCTTGCAGCATAGTACATAGCTTAAGTTCTACTACTGAAAGAGAGCATTTGGACAATTATTCAAAGATCACCATGAGTAGCCTCTTGCCGTATAATAGCTGAAGGCATAGTCACCAAGTGTGAGTCTCATTGAAAACAAGATTTCAGCAACTCTTGAAAGAAGGTTTCAGTAGCTCTAACCAAGTAAATAGGTCAAATGTTCCATCAACTCTCCTAATTTTGTGTTCTTAGATTTTTTTGTTGTTGTTCAGTATCTTTGAGTATAAAATATAATTCACCCTTTCTCACAGTAACCTTGAAACCACAGGGCCTCATTGCTTATAAGATTTTCCATTACATTATTGGTGGAAAAAGAGATTACTGCTGACTAAACTCAGTAATGATGAGATAAAACACTTTTTTGTTTTCAATGTTGGATTATTACTATTTGGTGTATTCCTGTCTTGCTAAAAGTATTTTTCCCTTTGGTATCCCATTACACTCCTCTTCTGTATTTAGGGTAAGCAGAATGATATTTCTTATTATATTTTCTTTCTTATTATATTTCTACGGGTTTTCACCAATAACCAATTTGTCCCGATTTTGAAAATAAATGGGTTATTCTTATTTTACCTTTGCAATTTTTAAAGTGAATTTTACACATACTTTATAGAGATGAGGCGTAGGGGGATATTATAGATAAATAAAATGATATTTCTGTATTGTCTCTGTGTGTAATAATTAAGTTCTGCTGCTATCAGAAAGTGATTTTTCTTTTGATGTTGAGATGCACATATTGTACACATACAATAAACATACTGATTTTTCCATTGCTAAAGTTAAACATAGATATACATTAAACATCTATGGTGAAAAACAATGAGAGCATAGCTATAGGCAGTATTTGCACCTTGCAGCCTTACTTCACTGACTTCATCCCTCAGGCATCTTTGAAATATGATCTGGTGCAGATTCTAAGACAGTGGAAAGAGAGGCAAAGGAATAAAAGTGGCAAAGAAAAAAAAGCCATATGTATAGAGACATATTTGGTTCTTTGACCCAGCCTGTATTTGGGTGATGGAAGCTAACAGGTTCAAATACTTCTGGGGCAATAAATAAGTAAGCAAACAGATATGTTGCAAGAGAAGTCTAGAATTGTGTCCAAATATTAATATGAGTTTGAAATCACCCATCTGAAAATAATCCTTTCCCATGGTAAGTTTTCAGTGCAATAGGTAGCCTTGAGAATGTAAATGGAACATGGACAACATAGTATGTACAAACTCTGCAAAGGACTAGAAGATAGAAACATCTAAACTTGGGGGAAAATATCATAGTTTTACCTTTTATAATTAATATGTGTATCTAGAGTGTTTATTTTGTGCAGTGGTTAAGGCATCAGGCTAGAAACTGGGCAAATGTGAGTTCTAGTCCTGCCTTAAGCTCAAAGCTCGCTGGATGAACTTGGGTCAATTCCTTCCTCTTAGCCTTAACAAGGAATGGTAAACCACTTCTGAAAACCTTGCCCTGAAAACTGCAGGGATGTGTTCAGACAGTCTCTAAGAATCAGATACAATTGAGTAGAAGAAAAAAAAATGTGTTTCTACAGACTCTAATAAAGTTCTCTATTTTGAAACCCAGGCTTGGTTATTTTATTTATTTTATTATTTTATTTTATTATTTTATTTTATTTTATTTTATTTTATTTTATTTTNGTCTTTGAAAACTCCAATATATATTTAGAAGGTGAATTGTTTATAGTTTGCATTGAACAAATATTTTGTTTTGATCTCCATAGGAAACAAGGAAATATATCTAATTGGGCAGGTTTCTGTGTAAGCTCTGGAAGACTGGAACATTAGGTTAATTGGATATTGAAGTTAACTGTCAATATATTGAATTATGTATATTTGGAAAATATATGACAGGTTTGACAGTGGAAAATAAAAAAACAGTTCTGAGAGATAATACATAGAGGGGAATTATGAGTGGTAAAATATAAACAAATGTAAATCTATGTGACAAGATTAAAATGGAAGGGAAAATACTTTTATCTCAGAATAATATTAAGCCTTTTCTTTTGCTTTACCCTCTCTCTCTCTCTCTCTCTCTCTCTCTCTCTCTCTCTCTCTCTCTCTCCCCAGAGACGTGCTAAACCTATCTATTAATATTAGTTTCTGAACTGTATATATATAACAGGTCACTTGTCACAACTGCAAATCAAAAATTGGGAAATGTTGGCTTTGCAATATTATCTCCCAGATTTGATAGTGATTGAAATGCAAATGCAAATGGGAACTCTCTCTAAAAGCAGACAGTGATATTTCTGTAGCTTACTGTATATTTTCATGCTGACCTAAAGTTTACTGCAATCATTGACCATAAGGTGATAGCAGGGACATAGCTGAATTTCTGAAGCTGTTGAATAAGTGCAAATATTTATTGTACTCTTAATGTTTTAGAATTAAATGGTTCAGATCTGTTACTTATTCACACAATCTAAATGTTGCTGACTACTTGTCATGTTTAAGCATTTTGCAACCTTATCCCTTTTCTGATTCTGTGAAAGTGTGTTTGTGTGTTAAATGGTTTATTTCCAGTTGACTGGCTCACCCTACAATACTGAACAAGGATTTCAATTTTAACATTGAAATGGGGGGGGGGAGACAGGTCCTTGAGAAAATTGTTGCTGAACAACTTTCAACAATCTTAATCAATATGGATGGTGATGAGCAATGGTAGGAGTTAAAATTCAGTAAAATTCAGACTGCTTAGCTTTGTATTTTTAGAAGTACTTGCTTAGAGCTCCTCTACATGAAGTGACATATTTAATGGATAAGGATCATTTTTCTGTGCTGAACAGCCCTTTGCCAATATAAGTATATGTGCAAAAGGACACTTCATTTGGCCTCTGAACAATGCAATCAGTAGACAATGTGGCTAGCATGCACAACACTGTAGCAGTTATCAATGTAGCATCTTGAATTCCTCATGTGTAAGCACTTCAATGTATATGATAAAATAATACTTTTTGGGGAAGAAATCTCTGGAAAAGACGATCTCAATTACTGTTGTACAAAACACAACACCCTGGATTGGGTATATTTAAGCTGTGCACCTTGATAAGCGTTTTAGTGGACTCTAACACATTAGCAACTGAAAAAAGTTAAAGCCCTTCTTGGTGCAAGCAATCATAATCACAACCTCAGAATGGAGACTTCTGTGCTAAAGTGAATATAGATGCATTTTACTTTTTGTAATAGTAAAGAAAATATATGTATTTATTTTTTAGAAGATGTAACATGCCTTACAAATAAGTAGTAGGGAAAACCTAACCCTGGAGATGTCAGAGGACGGGAAGACCATAATTCCTGAATATGCCCTGAAGTGAATTATGAACCAGTCCAACTTGCTTTGCTGCAAAGTAGCAAAAGAATTAATCATAGGAAAATAAGG
>NW_015386707.1:1234488-1237652 GCF_001527695.2 Protobothrops mucrosquamatus
TAGGTTTAGAAAGAATTAGAATAACAGAGTTAGAAGGGATCTTGTAGGTCATCTAGTCCAATCCCCCCTGCCACCAAAATTGATGTTTCTCAATTGCTTTATCCATCCTGCATCTTTCTATGCAACAACTGAGTTGATCAAAGGACAGAGAAAAATAAATCTCCATTTGAGAATTGACAGCATGGTTTGCAATTTGGGGATGGATGCCGTTGATATCTTGAATGTTACCAGAGCTGATATAATCTCCAGCCCACCTTGGCCTATTCTGGATCTTAGTAAGGGATTGGTGGCCACCAGGCTAAGCTAGCAAGTCTAATAAAGATTTTTGGGGGAAAATAGCAGGGTGTTCTTCCATACAGGTAATCCTCAACTGGCAACCATTCATTAGTCTCATACATTAGTTTCATACATTAAAGGAAACAAATTAAGGGCAGCATAACTGCCAGCTACATCATCTCCAACTCACAAGTGTCTGCTATTCAAGGCTTGGGAAACATTTTTAAAGATCTCTTAAAGATAGGCAAAGTAGGTGTGCACTAACTGTGCATTTGAATGTGACAAGGAAAAAAAAAAGCACTAGGAAGGGACCTGTGTCTGTTTTACCAAGCAAACACTAGTATCCTCTTCCTATTGCTGGGATCTGGTTAATGCTCAGCCATATGTTTATCTACATTGACAGTATGATGCCAATATAAGTTTATTTTTCTTTTTTTAAGTACTCTTTTTTTCTTCTGAAATCTTTCTTTCTAGAAAACACTTTAAAAAACTGTAATTTGATTCCTTTCTGGGAATATCTCTGTGAAAGATAAATAATTAAGGCATGACTTTTATTTATCCATATCAAGCTGCATCTCACTAAGATTTTTAAGTAACATTTTTTGTTATGCTTAGAGTTTGTAAAGTATCCTACTGGGCTAGTCAGCCTTAGCTGTTGTGTTCCATCAAAGCAAATAAATGAACTAAGCAAGCTTTCCAGCAATCTTGGAAATGTTTTATCCATATCCTTTTGAACATCTTTGTCCTTCAAATTAACATTAAATATCAAAAATAGTTAAGCTCTGTTTTTAAAAGTGGATCTTGCTTCCTAAGTTTTTATTATTATTATTTAGAGTTATTTGTGCAAAGCAGACAATGTCCAAAAGCAGATAAGGAACATTTTTTTAAATTGATTTCTCCTGTAACCTGTAACACTTTGGGTAAATGTGTTCAAAAGGATTAGGACAAGTGAATTTTTGGAAAGTGTAATTGGACTTACTTTGAGGTGTTTATTCTGGTCACAAGAAAATGAGCCTAACCTGAAACTACACTTCTTCCAATCAGAAGGCAGGACTAAAGCAACATCCAGTGGAGAAAACTCTTCATGACTCAAATGTCTCTTGATTTCCTCTAAAACCAGGGTAAAAGACTTTTATATAATTGCTTCTCGGGAAGAATTTTTATGCAATGTAATGTTATAATATTGAGCCCATACATCCATTACTCTGAAAGTAAATTAAAAGAGTGTTTAACTATGCTATTTTTTAAATTCAGTACCTATATGACTATATTTTAGCTGCTTGTCATTATCCTAATTTTGGACTGAATATTCTTAGAATGAAAGATTGTTTAGGAAAGTGCAACTATTAATGTGTAAGTTAGTATTAAATATCTGTTTTGCAACATATGCATATATAGTTTTGAAAAGCTATTATGAATATTTCTCCCTCTCTCCCTCCTTCCCTCTATGTAGTTATTCTGGAGAATACTCTAGAAGACAACCATTCAGCTGTTTATAAAATTACAGTGTCTACTTGGAAATAAAGTCTTTGTCTTACAAAGCTTCCCAGCCATATAAATGGCTGTATTCCTTTAATTTCCTGTCACCCAACAGCAGAAGAAAGTCTTATTACCAAGCAACAATTCTGGAGTTTTGTTTTGTTTTTCTTTTTTTAAAAGCTCAGCATCTGTCAATAACATTGTCTTAACAAATCACAGATCAGGAGATAGAGCAAATTAAATCACATAAAGGTTTTATTTTGAGAAAATAAACAGTTTTGGATTCTTATTCAAGCAGTGTTGCATCTTTGGAGCAACTACAATTCATGTTAAGGAACTTTTTTTAAAAAAAATCAGAAGCTGTACCTTCATTTTGTAAAAGGGTTGTATCCAGAGGCCAAGATGAATGCAATACAAGCTGATTTGCTTATTCTGGTGTTGGCTCCCAACATCTGGAATGGTATTCTTCACCAATATAGTAAGCTCATTTAGCGTATTGTGAATATATAAAATTTACCGCCTTTCTATGTCTCCAAATATTTCTTGCATTTTTTCTTAGGCATGTTCTTGTTTTTTTTTTCTCTTTATATTCCTTGTACTAGTTTGGTTGTCATTTTTGTTGGTATATGTGCCCTGCAATGGCAAGTGGGTATTTGATCCAGAAACTGAAACCATTTGTGGTGGTTAAAAATGTTCACTATTAAAAATGGATCTGTATGGTCTATCCATGTCAGAAGGAATTAGAAAATGAAATAAAAGGAACAATAACTACATAAAAAGAGGATGAAACAAAAAGTCTAGGAGCACTTAGGAACAACTATGCACAACTCAAAACACCATTACAAAATATTTACAAAATCCTGACAATAAGGTAGAAAAAGTGAAGATTCTTTGTCAGAGAAAAAAATAAATGTATCTAAAAGACCATTTTCCATAGCTAGACAGAATAGACTTCTTCATTTGAAGAAGTCAGCTTCTTTATACCACTTTGGTTTAAGTATTTTTCAGGGAACCAAATAACATATATATGTTGCAGTGAATTTTGGGAAGTGTTCAAGGATAACTATAATTTTCTATAGGAAACTGACTATTACTACAGTTATACTCAGTCGAATACCAAACAACACTTTATAACTACATATTATAGGGTTGGGTGATTGGAATAGATTTTCTATCTTAAATGCTTATAATCTACTCACTTATTAAGAATATCTTACCTTATTTTTCTTCTGTCTTTCTATATGCTCCTATCAGGGGATTGCCAAGGAAGCTAACAAAGTTTTAAAAACAAATCTTGGATTAATTTATTTTTTATTAATTTATTTTTGAAATCTCAGCATAAAAGCTAGACAGACGGCTGGTTCAATTCTTCATACTAAAATCTTGTCTAATTGTCAACATCTAAATGT
>NW_015386707.1:1240337-1242637 GCF_001527695.2 Protobothrops mucrosquamatus
AGAAAAGGTGGCGGAACTCAAACCTGGCCACGCCCTCATCAAACCCTAGGACCGCCCCTTTAGAGAACAGGAATGCAAGTAAAATTTGGGAGGGGCTATTTCCGGTGTGGGAGGGGCTATTTCCGGTGCGGCCGGCCCGGAAAAAGGTGCCGGAACGCGGTTCCGCCGCGTTCCGGCTGAAAAAAAGCCCTGACTATTAGCATTTTTAGTGATTCGGATCAATAATATACAATCCTGAGAACATTTCATTGCCATTCAGAGAAAAGAGCCACGTATTTGTCTAGCTTAGTGAAATTTGGGGTTGGATATCTATGCTCCTGAAATTATTCAATTCTATTTCTACATGTCATCTAAATCAGTCAAAGCAGAAGCACTGAAGCATTTTGGTTCTGTAATAACTAGAATTAGGATCAAAACTGAAAATGAAGCCTGAAAAAGTAGAAGTACCACGAGTAGATTTTTCTTTAAATCAAAAAAGGCAAGGAAAAAATTCCAAGCAGTTTTTAATGAAGTTTTACTACTTCTGAAAAAAATTCTTGATGCAACTGAGGCAGATAGGTGGTTCAAAAACTTGAAAAATAAATAAGTAAAGAAAATAAATTTGCTTGCCCGAGGCAAAGGTAACTCCTCCTAGATCTACTAATTTCATCTACCTGAAATTGTTATACTAGCAGCAACCAAGCTATTGGTATACATGTTCTAACTCTAAATATTCTATATATAGATTGCTGTAAAATAGGTTGTCTTTGAGGATGATTTGAAAAACTACAACTAACGGGGGAAAAAACAATATCTAGCATTTTGAATGGGAGAGTTCATTGGGAATTTATCTTGTTAAGACCCAAAGGTACTTTTTCAAAAGGCAACTGGACTTGTTTTTCTTTGAAAATGTTTTACTTCTCATCCGAGAAGCTTCTTCAGTTCTGAAAAAGTTCTTTAATCAAAACTGAAGAAACTTCTTGGATGAGAAGTGAAATGTTTTTAAGGAAAAAACAAGTTCAGTTGCCTTTTGAAAAAGCACCTTTGGGACAACCATGACCTGGATCACTGAGAAACTCCATAGTTACCTTGTTAAGAGTTGTCCAATATAATAAATTGCTTTTTATCTTTTAAGCTTATCGTGGCTTGAAATCCAAATACCTTAAGCTTTTCCTATGTAGAATAAGCTTCATTATATAACAACATAACCAATCATCTTTCATAATTTCTTTTCTCATGCTATCAGGAATTAAGAAAGTATCTGAGAAGAGGATTTCTTCTTTGATAGCCACTTACTGATGGAAATTCATCCCAAGAAATGAAGGGATATTTTTCAGCCATCTGCTTATGATTTATTGATTTTAGTTCCCTTATGCATGTTATGCATTAGAATAATATTTATACAATTCTATGTTTTAAACTCCTGGCACTGACTTTTTGTTTTATTTTGCTGCTTTGCATGGCAAATTGTCTGTTCTACAGAGAGACAACAGCCAGAAATTTGCCTTAGACATTGCAGAATTCCTTTTAAAGATAAAATCTAACCTGAACGGCATTGATCTATCTCCACTTAAAATTATGACACAACTTCAGAAAACTCCTGGACATTTTGAATATAATTGTAGGGAATCTTTAGGCTCATGCTGGTGGTTGTTAACAATACAGCTAAGATAGTTGTAACTTGTAAGCATGCAAAGATTTTGAGACTAAATGGATTTTCTTTTAAAATTCCTAGAACCTAGTTGAATAGTTACTGGTAATAGCAATATTGAGTCGGTTCTAACTTCAAATATATTAATAAAAAGAACCAAGGGAAATCTAATTCTTCCAACTGCTTGATTACTTCATTTATTTTTATTTTATAAATAGTCTGTTCTATGCTTTGTCTCATCCAACAATAAAATAAAAATAAGGAGCTAAAAACAAATAGAATACAGAAATTCAGTCACTAAAAGTGCAACCCAAGAGAAACATAAAGCAGCTGGATTAGTTTAAAAATACATTGCCACAGCAGGAGGTTAAAACAGATTAAAGACTTGGTACAAAACTGTGGTGTAAGTTCACAATAGCAAAATCTTCCCACCTTTATAAATCAAAACGTATTCAGATGGTGTTCCTAGCTTTTTTCCTCTTTAATAACTGATTGATATTTCACTATCTAAACAAACATCTATATTAAGGGTAATTAGAGCTAGATTGATTATTCTTACTGAGGCTGATTTAGTAATTCATGTTATTAGTAACTTACTTTTCTGGGGAGACCTCCTGCCTCATGGAAACAGCCAGCCCCAAAGATCAAAGCAAGTAAAGTAAATAAGTGA
>NW_015386707.1:1243325-1247522 GCF_001527695.2 Protobothrops mucrosquamatus
TCACGGGAGGTGAACTACCAGGATTTATTAGAATCATCTTGGACTCAGTTTTGGCCTGGAATAAAAAGGTGCTGAATGCATTGCAGGGAAGATACCATGACTCTACATGGCTAAATTGAGTGGTTAACAATTATTATGTTGAGACCAATCAGTATTTTAAGAATAAATACAAGCAAAGAAAAAAAATCAAATTCTCCATACAAATCTCTGAAATAAGTGAAAAATCCTTCTCTCATTCAGAGGAGTGATGTGGCCTCACCCACTTTATTCTTCCCATTGTGATGTTCAGTGCTCAAAATCACATTGCCTATAAATTCTGGGTTCTAAACAAAATGTTGTGACCCTAAATTTGAAACATATGGGGATATCCTTGGATTTATGTCTGGTGTCCTCAGGCAAGATGAATGTCAAACTCTGAAATGTCTTCCAGAGAGAAGCCCAAGAGTTTCTTTATTGTTTTTATTTTATTTTATTACTTTCTTGCAATGGTTCCAGCTGCAGTGGAATTATTTAATTGTTGCACTTCGTAGTCTTTATACATGTCATAAGAGAAGAGACATGCTAGTCTGTGGCAGTGAAAGACTAACAAATTTGATTACAAGGCATACACTTCCATGAAGTGTAAATTATTTTATCAGATGGATTGAACCGATGTAGGAGTAAAGTAAGGATGATGTAAAGCAGGGGTGTCAAACTGCTGGCCTGTGGGCCAGATGCATCATGCCGAAACCATGCCCGCCCCATTGCCGGCAATGGGAAAAAAGTCACAATACGTCGTGACACGTCATGTGACATTGCGAGTTTGACACCCCTTGTGTAAAGGAAGGGAGAAATAAAGAGTGTTTAAGCAGATGTAAGATACATATGAATACAGAATACAGAATAACAGAAATGAAAGGGACCTTGGAGATCTTTTAGTCCAATCTCCCGCCCATGCAGGAAACTGTTATACCGTTCTGCACAAAAGGCTGTCCAATCTCTTCTTAAAAACTTCTGTTGTTGGAACACCCACAATTTTGAAGGCAAGCTGTTCCACTGATTGTTTTTTACTGTCAGGAAATTTCTCCTTAGTTCTAGGTTGCTTCTCTCCTTGATAAGTCTCCATCCGTTACTTCTTGTCTTACCCTCAGGTGTTTTGTAAAATAGGTTGTCCTTCTCTTTTTTTCTGTCAGTGTCTCAAATATTAGAAGACAGATTACAAGGTCCTCATCAATTAGCCAGTATAATATATTTTTTTAAAAAACTTTGTATGTGTGTGTCTGTTAAGATCTAAAATAGTCTGAAATATTTGATTTTTGTGATTCTACAGGCCAGACTTTATACGAAACAATTAATGGCAAAGTTTGCATCAGAAGGTTGTTGTTTTATCTACACCAGCATTATAAAGCAAGAAGATCCTGAACTCACATATGTAAAAAGGTTTCAGGTTATCTCAGAAGATGTTTTTCAATAACATTGTTTTGTATAGGAAACTATAGTATAGAAATATTATTCTTTCCACTTCGCATTACTAAAAAGGGAATAGAAAAATAAGTATGGAAATATGAATGGCAGGCACATTCTACTAGAATAAGTAGCTTTTATTTAGTTTCATGTTCTTAATTGCTCTGACATTCCTTTCTCCTTTACTCTTGATCTGTTTCAAGTCTTGTAAAAGTTCTATCATTTTATAATGTTGGTATAACAGGAAAAATTTAACTTTTCAAGGAGAAGGATCTCCATATCGCCCTTAAAATATCATTGATAGCAATATTTTTGAGACTCTTGATTTCAAAAACAGTTTAGATTACCTATTATCAATTTGAAGTCAACCAGGATCTATTTTTCAATCTTGATTAAAAATGTAAAATCTTCCTCCTTCCACAGACTATAGTAGAAATTATGAAAAACTATAACTTCCCTTCTCTACCCCCTGACAAACCTCCAGTGTTGTATGTGCGTATCCATGCATGTACACGTATACATGTATGTTATGCATTTACAATGCTTATTTATTTATATATTATACATTTATATATTATACATTATACATTATACATTTATTTATATATTATACATTTATATATTATACATTATTTATTTATATATTATACATTATACAATGCTTATTTATTTATATATTATACATTTATTTATATATTATACATATATTATACATTATTTATTTATATATTATACATTATATATTATTTATTTATATATTATACATTTATATATTATACATTTATATATTATACATTAAGGCAGGGGTGTCAAAATGGTGGTCCATGGGCCAGATGCATCACATAGAAACCATACCCACTCCAGCTCCGGCAAGGGGGAAAAAGTTGTGATACATCGCAACACATCACATGATGTGGTGAGTTTAATACCCCTGGTATAAAAAAATAGCTAGTAATCTATTGGTGGGCAGAACAGGAACACATGCCCTTTCAATATCTACTCTATTTAAATTGAGTATCAGCAATGAAAGCTAACATACAAACTAATTTTATTACTTTCTATTTCTGTTCATTATTGTTTATCACTAATCAATTATAGCTGCTTAGTTAAAAAGTGTGAAATTTCCCATGCAGCGTGCGTGTATGGAGTATCACAGAAGTTTTGTATAATCAATCAATCAATCTCAGAACATATATTTTGGTAGTGGGGATGAGAATTCCAAAAGCACATGAATAGATTTTATGCCAAACTAAAGTGAATAAAATTGTACTTTTGCACATATGTCAAATATCAATCATATTTGATTATATTTTAGGTGACCATACCTTGGCCCTATTTAGCAGATTTGAACACTATAGTGATATTACAATGGATTGTGCCACTTTTATGAGAGACATCTAGCAAGTGCCATACTTAACCTTTATAACTTAAAGATAGACTCCATCTCTCACAGATTTTTTAAAAAATCCAGGTTAATACTTAATTTCTTCACTAAAAACATTAGCAGCCATTCCTTTAAAATAAGTTCCATAGCTGTATGAATTTTCAGGTTTTATGTCTAATAAATAAGAAATAATTGCTGGAGGAATGTATTTGTGCAGGTGTATGATTTTTTTTAAGGTGATGCATGATAAAGACTAACATAGCTCAACAGCTAGCTTACCTCCTATCAGGAGAATCAGACTGAGGTCGTGGACCAAAAAGTGACAAGCTGAAAGACAAAGAGGGAGCACAGAGTATGCAGTCAATTCTCTCGCTATACTTCATTGTCCTTTTGGTCACTAGATTTTGAACAGATGGAACCAATGCCATTGAAATTGCTCTTCTAACAGTAATTGCCATAGCCCTTGAACATGAGATGAGGACAGAGTGAAGTGGTAAAGAGATATTCTGTAATTATAAAGGCCCAACTTCAATCTCTGGTATTACAAACAGATCCCGGGAAATCCTTTTGCCTTGAAATTATATCTATATATATAAAATAATAAATCACTCACCATTATCCAGAAAACTGGATTTGCAGACTTGTGCATATATTAAAGTTTTTTTTTTTCTATTCTATTTTTGATCCTTGAGAAGAGAAGAGAAAGGAGTGTGATTTGTTTGGGATGAAATAGGATAACACTCTTCAAATAGCAAAAGGTTGAATATAGAGGTTCATTCTACCACCCTAGAATGAAGAAATAAAGGATTTAAAATTACAAAAGGCAGGTTCTGTTGAATGACAGAAAAGGCATTCTAACAATAAGAATGGTTCAACCAATTATCTAAAGGGGTGACTGGCTACCCTTTGCTGAATGTGCTGAATTAGAGACTGAACAAAAAATTGAAATGGCTATTTTGATTTGGATTCCTCCATAAAGCAATATTTGTTAGTTCTTCTAACAGTATAAATCTAAAAATCAGAAGATTTTTGGATTTTCCTTTTTGGTTTTTTGTAACAATGTGTAAAAGGCTGTCACTGAAAAGAGGTGCATGTTTAGCCTGAGTGAAGCACCTCTGAGTGAATCCATAAAAGCATTCTTTGTAAGATTTTAGTGGCTGCTTAGAAATCTTTCTCCATATGAATTGGCTACTTTATTTTGTTTGTTTTCATTCTGGAATGGTAAAATGAATGTATACCTAATAGTAATAATAATAATAATAATAATAATAATAATAATAATAATAATAATAATAATAATAATAATAATAATAATAATAATAATAATAATAATAATAATAATAATAATAATAATAATAATAATAATAAAA
>NW_015386708.1:0-2570 GCF_001527695.2 Protobothrops mucrosquamatus
TATATTATTATTATTATTATTATTAGAAATATTATAGACTATTGTAGTTCAACCTATTCTAATAATAAAACAACAAAAGTCAATAAATGCCACAGATAAAATAAACAGTCCAGCAACCCTATTATAAGAAACCATTTTTTTTAAAGCATAGGCTGTGGCCATTAATTGCAAGTTGTCAATATTTTAAAGGATAACTGCTGAACTAGAAAGAGAAAAAGATAGTGATGAAAATAAATATACTTAATGTACAGTTCTTGTAAATCAAATAATCAGAAGCAGGCAGCTCACAGGAAACTTTTACTGATAAAGAAATTGTACATGATATTTTTAATAACCAGAATCTTGAGCAACTACATATAAAGCTTGCAAAATCATTCATATAACAGTAAATATTAAAATACATTTATTTTACGATATGCAATCTAGGATTGCTAACAATTCTTCGCTTAGAGACCAATCTATAAAACACAAAGAAAATGGAGGCATTTTAATATTGCATTTAAGAGTGTTTCTGAAAAGACAGACATAATAGATAGTAACACAGTGTTCCCCAAATCGCTATGCAAAATATTAATCAAAGGAAACTGACTAGACAGGAAAGCTTTTAGATCCAAGGTAAATGATATGGTCCAGGAGAAAATAGAAGGCTTGAATTAAGAGCTTAGCTGAATAGGAACATCTGCAGCTCTAGCTACTTTCATCAACATAAAACAAAAAACAAAACAAAAACAATGTTGCATTATCATGCCACAAGATCCATGCAAACGTGTGTGATGTCATGCTGCACATACAAATCGGCAGGATTTGCTTTCATCTCTTCCTCCCCTGGACACCACTGATCAGGAGCAAAAAGTGAATGCGGTTCACATTGCATTAATATGCATTAATTGCAGAGGCAAACAAACAGAAAACATAGCTGCATCCCACAATATCAAAACAGAATCAAAGATCCCCAGCTGAAACATCCACGTTTATTAGGCAGGGTCCTCCTTATGGTTTGCAGGTGTTAATTAAAGTACATTCCCAATCAAAGAAGCTCACAGTTTGCTCAGCAACAGACCTTGTTGCTGTGACACTCAGGATTACGTAGAATATAATTTTCTGCTCTGAAATGTGCCACATGGGAAGGCCATTACCCACTCCTACGCAAGGCCTTCCAATTAGCCCCAAATTAATTCCATCTTCTGTGGTTTCAACGCAGCAGTGATGGTTTCCAGAGCCCTGCAGATGGCATTCACAGTTGCATGGAGAAATCCTTCCCTACTGAATTTTAGTCTCAAACTGGGGAAGGGTATTATTATAACTTGTGACGGAAGTAGAAACGTGCATTCTAAATGAAAAGATTTTTCAGAGAATGTTTTCTTTTTCTCTCTCTCTCTCTTATAAGCACACATTTCATTCCATTGCTTTAAAGAAATAGCACCTTGATCCCTTGCAGCCCCCAAGGATGGCCTGAGTAGATGCTATCTCTGAGGACAAATTCTGTATCTCTACAATGAGAACATGAGCAACTTGTTTTATAGAGTTGCTGCAGTGAGGGATAATCGAAGATTCCATGCTCAGGCATAATTCTATAAAGCAACAAATTACTGTAAACTCTTGAAAACTTTCAAATACTTTGAATGGAGAAGTCTCGTAAAAAAAAAAAAAGGCAGTTGGGCAGAAAGTCTCCAAAGGGCTTTGAATCAATGTATCTCAATATTTTCAGGCTATTTAATTGTGCAGGGAAATCTTGCGAGGCAGCCAATGATTCTGCTGTACTCCACCCCTCCAGTGCTTGGACTGAATGACTCTAATGGAATTGCAGCAATTTAAAATTATGTATTAGTTGCAGACCTATAGAAAATAAAGTCTGAGTTCACAATTTTCTTTAGCCCAAAAGATTGTGGTTGGCTCTTTCATTGAAACTCTGGTGCTGATCTGGAACAAATCCTGATCATGATTCTGATATTAGTGTGGAGCTCTAATATCTAAACAGATTAATATAATCAGCTTGGGTTCAAAATTTACAGTGATATTGCAGCTCCCTGATGACTAATTACATGTAAAACATACCCGAAATTCCATATTTGCCCTGTAAGTAGCATTTTCAAGGAAGGAATAGAATAGAGTAGAGTAGAGTAGAGTAGAGTAGAGTAGAGTAGAGTAGAGTAGAGTAGAGTAGAGTAGAGTAGAGTAGAGTAGAGTAGAGTAGAGTAGAGCAGAGCTGGAACGGACCTTGGAGGTCTTCTAGTCAAGCCCCCTGCTCAAGCAGGAGAACCTATACTGTCTCAGAAAGTCAATGTCTATTCTCTTCTTAAAAATCTCCAGGGATGGAGCACCCATGATTTCTGGGGATAAGCTGTTCCACTGGTTGAAGGAAGGAAGGAAGGAAGGAAGGAAGGAAGGAAGGAAGGAAGGAAGGAAGGAAAAGCATGGGCTGAAAAATAATCCATTTCATGTATGTGCCTTGCATGACATACTGAATTCATTCCCCCATCCCAGAAGATATTATTTTGCTCTCCTATATGCCTCTTACTTGGCTAATCCTGAAAGAAGATATTAATATTTTTGGATTACGCCTTTTACGG
>NW_015386708.1:10634-39345 GCF_001527695.2 Protobothrops mucrosquamatus
ATATATATATATATATATATATATATATATATATATATATATATATATATATATATATATATATATATATATATATATATATTTGAAGAAAAAAAACACAAATCTGATAGGGAATTTAACCTCAATACTATTCGTGGATTATGATTCTGCATATGGATTTATATTTATTACTTATTTGCCATGTCTTACATTTGTATTTCTTCTAAAATATGACTTTAAATCATTGGATCTTGTCTGCTTTCTTACAGTACTAATAGACCATCTTAATTGAAGATTCTTTTTATATTGGCTCTCTTTGTTCATTATGAAAATTAATTTGGTTCTGAATAGTGGTTTTCAAGTGCTAAATCTATGTAAGATTACTTTTATATGCAGTATTAATTTAATATTTCAATTTTAACTCAGTTTAATATTCCTTATATATCTCTTTTCTTTCTATCCTTTTTTTCTTGGTCTTTTTTTTCTGCTTTCAAATATCGATTAGATCGGAATCAGAATAGAGCTGGAAGGGATCTTGGAGGTCTTCTAGTCCAGCCCCCCACTCAAGCAGGAGAACCTATACCATTAAAGACAAGTGACTGTCCAGTCTCTTCTTAAAAACCTCCAGTGATGAAGCACCCACAATGTCTGAAGGCAAGCTGTTCCACTGGTTAATTGTCCTCCCTGTTAGGAAGTTTTTTCTTAGTTCCAGGTTGCTTCTCTCCTTGATTAGTTTCCATCAATTGTTTCTTGTCCTTCTCTCTGGTGCTTTGGAAAATAAGTTGACCCCCTCCTCTTTGTGGCAGTCTCTCAAATACTAGAATACTGTTATCATGTCCCCCTAGTCCTTCTTTTCTCTAGACTAGCCAAACCCAAATCCTGCAACCGTTCTTCATATATTTTAGTCTCCAGGCTTTTAATCATCTTAGTTGCACTTCTTTGTACTTTTTCAATAAATAATAATAATAATAATAATAATAATAATAATAATAATAATAATAATAATAATAATAATAAAAAATGTTTATTATTAATAATAAATATTAATAAATATTAATAATAATAAAGTTGGAAGGGACCTTGGAGGTGTTCTAGTCCAACCACCTGCTCAGGCAGGAAGTTTCCACAACTTTTTGTAATGTGGTGACCAAAAGTGGATGCAGTATTCCAGGTGTGGTCTTACTAAGGCTTTACAAAGCAATACTAATACTTCATATGATTTTGATTCTATGCCTCTGTTCATACAACCAAGGATTGTATTAGCTTTTTTGGCTGCTGCCACACACTGTTGACTCATGTTTAAATGATTGTCCATTAGGACTACAAGTTCCCTCTCACAGTTACTGTTTTTGAGCAGGTTACACCTAATTTGTACTTGTACCTTTGGGTTTTTTCCTGCCTAAGTGTAAAACCTTACTTTTTTCCATATTAAATTTCATTTTGTTGGATAGGGCCCATTGTTCAAGTGTGTCAAGATCTTTTTGCATCCTCAGCTTGTCTTCTGGGATGATGGCTATTCCTGCCAGCTATTGTCTTCTGGGATGATGGCTATTCCTGGGATGATGGCTATTCCTGCCTGCAAATTTGATGAGTACCCCTTCTATTCCCTCCTCTAAGTCATTTATAAAGATATTGAAGAGTATTGGGCCTAAGACAGAACTTTGTGATACCCCACTGCTTACTTACCTCCATGTAGNCAGGAGCTGCCACAGAGAAGGCTCTCCCCCTGGGGGTCGCCAGCCGGCATTGACTGGCCGACGGCACCCTAAGGAGGCCCTCTCTGTGGGAGCGGACTGGTCGAAGGGAGGTGTTTGGTAGGAGGCGGTCTTGCAAATACCTAGGTCCATTGCCATGGAGCGCTTTAAAGGTTGTTACTAACACCTTGAAGCGCACCCGTAATCATACACTGAAAGCAATCCCCAAGGTTCAAAATCTTCCCCTCGGGAGAGTAGTTCAATCAGGTCCCGTTCTGATGTTTTTGGAATGTGGTGTCTCCGGTGCTCAAGCCAATTTCTTTCCCAAGCCCTGTGTCCTTCAAAAGGAGGAAGACACACAGCTTAGCACCTCTGGTTCCTGTCAGTGTCCATACTCCCAAATTTCCCACAAGATTCCTTCACACCTCCAGTACACTTCCTCTCCCAAATGGCCCCTCCCCCCAGGCTATGGCAGTTGCTAGCGAGCTTCAAAGAAGACGAAGGTAGGCAGCTGACAACAAGGTCCATCCAAATGAATTGTAGAAATAATGGAACTCCAAATCAATTGCCAATTTCCCTCTGAGTGCAGTTTGCTGCAACCCTTGGCTTACTCTCTTTAGAATGCAAATCAAAGCTGGTTAAGCAGCATAAAGCCACTCAGGTGGGCTGTGACTTCCAGGACTCTTGAAAGCTATTACAATGCTTTTCTCTGAATCAGGAAAAAAATATTTGTCAACAAACTGAATAAACATTGCAGCCATGACTATAAAGGTTAGGTCTCACAGTTTTCTAGGGGTAATTGTGATTTTACAGTATGCTTTCTTAGTTCTGCCCATCTGTCTCTCTGTATCTATCTATCAGTTCTAACTATCCATCTATCACCTTCCTAATCACCTTCCTAATCTAAAAGGAACCTCACCACACACATATCTGGGTTACATTCATAGCTGAACCCCACTTTTCCTACATATGAACTGTTTAAAGTGCCCTTGTAAGAAAACAAGGCAACGGGGAAGGGAATAGGCAATAGGGAAGGAATCAGTGAGAAATCTGTGGCACAGTAAACCATTTTTTTTATTCACTGACCATATCTCAGAGATAATATGGCTAGCATGATGACCTAGTAGGAATGGATAAATAAGAAAGACACATAGATAAGTTATCTTAAAAAACGGCTGTGCTGTGCCTGCCTTTTCCTTTGTCTTGTTGCGATTTTGGAGGCCAAGGGTATTCTCTGGTTCTGGTTTTGATCAGAGCATTTTCAGCAAAAAAATCTATAAAAGATTTCCAGTCTTTTATATAAACAAATATAAACTGACTTAATCAAGCAAGTCAGTTTATTCATTTCTACAAATTGAGATATCTTCATGATCCAATCCTCCATTTTGGATATTTGGGTAGACTTCCAATTGTGTGCGTATAATAGCCTTGCTGCAGTTACCACATATAAAATCAGTTGTCCACAGGCCTTTTCTAGTTGACCATCCATAAGATTTAATAAGAAAGATTCTGGTTTCATCCCAATGTTAATGTTTAAACTCTCTGCATCCCCAAATGTATTTGTATCCAGAATCTTTTTGCTTTTTCACAAGTTCACCGTGCATGATAAAATGTCCCTTCAAGTTTTTCACGTTTCCAACAGTGATTAGAGAATTTTTCATGCAATTTCTTTGGCCCTTCCCGTTCTTCCATTCTATGCTTCTGAAGCTGTGCAAAACATTGAAAAGGGTGCTTTGAAAAGCCTATCAGTGAAGTCGATCAGATCCTCTTAGAAGTATTACAGCAGCTGCATCCTTTGGCAGGTTTGCCATGGCTGGTTCAAAAGATTTTCAGGGTTGTCTCTACATGCATGTGAAAACACAGCCACTTTTCAGGCCTGTCTCCAGCAGGCAAGACAGAAACTATTTCCAAGCAGCTGTGTTAAGCCTTCCAAGGATGAAAGTGCTTCACTGCTTCCACAACAAATGCTTTGTTTACATCAACTCATGCCATGAAGCCTCCTTGGAATGCTTGGCACAACCCTAACAAATGTGTTTCATAGTTTGCTAGATCTGCTGATTCTTGCTTTTGATATATGGAGTACGCAAATTATTAACAACCTTAATGTTCTAATACACCTGTCACTTCAACCTTCTAACAAAGACATAGACTGGCCAATGGGACAGGATTGCCACAGTTGAATCTACTGATGATCCTTATTATTAGGACTATCCAAGGCAACATTCTGCTAGGATGTTAAATTCTTAAAAAGAGCTCCAGTTCCTATAACAAGGACCTGGTTATTTATGCAAGCATTTTTCCAGGAACGGAGAATTCTCATCATTGCACAAAGCCTCATCAAGAACCATTCAGCTGTCAGAAGAAAAATCAAAATGCTGTGACACAGCACATATACTTCATGCCACAGTTTGTGGGCTGAGAGGAAAGAATGCTACATTCCATGAGAACATAATGTCGAGAAGGACTTAAAAAGAAGGGCATGGGGAGCCAGGCAAAAATTATTCTCCTTTGGTGCTCTGATTGTCTGGAAGACAGCAGGGTTGACAGTAATGCAGGCATTAGAGGGTTCTTAAGTGTCTCTGCACCAGCTTAGGAGAGGAAATCTATTAACATTCTGCTGAGCTCTATTGTGCCTGCATTGCCTTTAAGTCAGAGCTGGGCAGCTGGGGTCCTGAAGGCTAAAGGTGATGCCTAAGTGGATCTCTTGTTGGAAATGTAAACATCTGTGTTGCAGCATTTCATTACACCAGTCCTCTCTTCCAACCTGAACAGATTCCTTTTTATTGACCACCCTTATTGACTGAAGCCTTGCAGCAGCTTTGGAAAAAAATATTAACAGAACAAGAATTTGGTCTTCCTAGACTGGTGGAGCGAGGATGATTGAGTTGCGATCAATTTTTTTGTTCAGAATGACATGCTTCAGATTTGGAGTTCTTATCCTTTTCTCACTCAGGGTGCTATCTAAATCAGTCAGCCATGTGTTCCTGAACCGCAGAATGTGGGACTTGTGAGAGTGGCCACCTACTTAGAAACGGTTTCTCCTAGCATGGGGAATGTCTCTCCTTCCATTCAGCTAGGGTAGGGGTAGGCAACCTTGGCTCTTTTATGACTCGTGGACTTCAACTCCCAGAATTCCTGAGCCAGCATGGCTGGCTCAGGAATTCTGGGAGTTGAAGTCTACGAGTCATAAAAGTGCCAAGGTTGCCTACCCCTGAGCTAGGGGAATGGTTGCAGGCTGGGGAATCCCACACAACTTAAAGTTGCCAAGACAAGACACACTGTGCTAGTTTAATGCAGAATCTAGGAAACCATAGGGCAGATTTCCAGACTTGGTTGATAGGTAGTTAATAAAGACAGAGATTTTTTTCCCAATGATTTGAAATGCTTCTTCCCAGGTTTCTTGCCACCTGGATAGAGTTGCTGTTTATGAGATAAGCTGACAACAGATTTACCTGCTGTTACATGATTATTTATGTTTAGTCTCTCTTCTGCCTCCCATATTCTCTTATATCTGGAAACATAAGTCAGGAAACACTTGATTCCAGTCACAGACCATGAAAGATATCAGAGCACTGTGCTCCTCTGCTTACTATTTAATAAATATATATATAATTAGGGCAAGGCGAGTTGTATAACATGTGTGAGTTCCAGCACATTTTTTTAAGAAAAAAAGCACTGTATATAATAACTAGTTGCACATACTGGACCTAATAGGCTAAATAAGACCCCTTTCTACCTAATTTTTGACATATGTCATAAATGTGCAACTGTTTGGGTCTGAAGTGGAAAAAGTGTTTGAAAGGGAATGTGGGCATGCTTACTACATGTGTCAGCTCATTTTAAAGCAGTGTTTTTCAGCCTCAACAATTTTAAGATGAGTGAATTTCAACCCCCAGAATTCCACAGAGAACATGAAATCCATTCATCTTAAAGTTGCTGAGATTGAGTAACACTGTTTTTAAAAAGTGTTCATTGCAGTCCTGGGTTATATCAAGAGAGGGATAGCAATATCAAGAGAAGTCATAGTCCTATATTACTCTGGCAAGGCTGCAGTTAGAATACTGTATCTATTTCAGATCACCAAAATGCAAAATGGATGCTGAGGCCCTAGAAAGAGTGCAGAAAAGTACAACAAAGTTGACAAAGGGGCCTGGATTCTAAATCCTATGAGGAATAGTAAAGTAACTAGATATAACATAATAACAGAGTTTGAAGGGACCTAGGAGGTCTTCCAGTCCAATCCCCTGCTCAACCAGGAGAGCCTGAATCTCAATACCTTGGAAGATTCTGGAAAAGATAATCAATCAACAAATCAGCAAACACCTAGAGGCAAACAAAGTCATAACCAAAAGCAAACATGTTTTTGTCAAAAACAGATCATGTCAGAAAAATCACATTACATTCTTTGACAAGGTGACAGAATTAGTGGACCAGAGGAATGATGTGGATATAATTTACTTGGACTTCAGAAAGAGATTTGAAAAAGTAGACCACAACCTACTACTTGATAAGATAGGAAAATGTGAGTTAGACAGCATCACCAACAAATGGATTCATAACTGGCTGACCACCCTAAACGTGTAGTCCTCAATGGAACTGCATCTGCATGGAGGGAAGTATGCAGAGGGGTGCCCCAAGACTCTGTTTTAGACCCAGTACTCTTCAACATCTTCGTCAATGATTTGGATGAGGGGATAGATGGGGATCTCATCAAATTTGCAAATGACACCAAGCTGGCAGGAATAGCCGAGACTCCAGAAGATAATTTTAAGATACAGAAGAATATTGACAGACTTGATCATTGGGCAATATCTAATGAAATAAAATTCAATGGTGAAAAAAGTAAGATTCTATATTTAGGCACTTTTAATGAAAAGAAGGTGATATGATAGCAGTGTTCCAATATCTCAGAGTTACCACCCAGAAGAGGGAGTCAAGCTATGCTCCAAAGCACCTGAGGGCAGGAGAAGAAGCAATGGATGGAAACTAATAAAGGAGAGAAGCAACTTTGAACTAAGAAGAAATTTTCTGACAGTTAAACAATTAATCAGTGGAACAACTTGCCTCCAGAAGTAGTGAATGCTCCAACACTGGAAGTTTTTAAGAAGAGACTGAACAGCCATTTGTCTGAAATGGTACAGGATTTCCTGCCTGAGCATGCGATTGGACTAGATGACCTCCAAGGTCCCTTCCAATTCTATTCTATTCTATTCTATTCTATTCTATTCTATTCCAGACAAGTGGCTGTCCAATCTCTTCTTAAAAGCCTCCAGTCATGGAGCAACCACAACTGAAGGCAAGTTCTCACTGTTAGGAAATTTCTCCCTAGTTTTAGATTGCTTCTCGCCTTGATTAGTTTCCATTCATTGTTTCTGGTGCTTTGGAAAATAGATTAACCCTCTCCCTCTTTTTTGTGGGAGCCCCTCAAATATTGGAATACTGCTATCATGTTACCCCTAATCCTTCTGTTTGGCAGGAGATTGAATTAGAAGAGCTCTAAGGACCCTTCCAATCCTATGATGCTATCTATAATTCAATGATTTATGATTTCATGATAAGCTATTCCTTTTCCTGTGGCTGCACAGTAACTTTGTGGGCCCCAGGAATGCACCCATTTGAGTTGACAGTGGTATTAAGGAGGTAAGGACAGAATGTGATGACAGATTTTTAACTCAAATGCATATATTCCTGTGATTGATTACACAGGTACTTTGTGAGTCAGGAAAAGATGCTGCTTCTTTAAAAGATGCTGCTGAGAAATATAACACCTCTACTCTCATCCCTACCACCACAGCATATTTTTGACTTCAAATACAAAGAGCTGCACATTCTTGATATATGCATATTTTGTGCCTCTTAATTATTCTATGGGAAATGTAGTTTAGACTTCAAGATCAATCTGATTCCTGTCTCCATTAAAGATTTTTCTTTTTTTACATTCTGCCATTCCTTCTACTTTTCTAGAACCCTGGCATTCTGGCAAATTAGCCATCAATAGACATATAGACACTAGCAACATCTATAGACTATGAGAAAGAGACAATCAACCTGCCAAAAAGGGAACAAGAAAGACCCCACCAGCAATCAGCACCCAGATCAGCAACTCCAAGGTTAACATCAGGCCAACAATCAAGTAAACAACAACCCAGTCAAGAAACTGTCAAAGAAGCCAAAGAAGCCCAACCAAAGAACCTCTAAGACCACCTCACCTGAAGGTCACCTAGGTTGGATAATGAAACATCTGCAAGAAAACAAGCAAGCTCAGAGAGCATCAAGGACCCTTCACTTCTACTTTCTTTTTAAATTACAGTGGTTCTGCATTGTCATTCACAATTTTCCCCAGCAATTCAGTGTGTTATACCCTTTATGTATTTAAGAAAGTGGAATAAAAAAAATCTAACCATGATAATATTGTTTTTGCATGAATGTTCAGATGGGAAAGGAGGAATCCTAGCAGATTCATCTCTATCATTAGCTGGCAATAGTCTTTCAGTTGCAGTGGGTAATAAATATAATAAATAAATATAAACAGTCCATTTTAATGGACCACACAATTTTGCCTAGATCAAAATTCATGATGGGTTTTTATTACCAAATGTACAGGTATAGTATAGGTGGCAACTGTGAGAGTGCTCTTGGAGTCCTAGGGGACAATCATGTACATATGAGCCAGCAGTGTGCTGCAGCTGCCATAAAAGGCAACACAGTTCTAGGCTGCATTAACAAAGGGATAGAATCAAGATCACGTGAAGTATTAATACCACTTTACAATGCCTTGGTAAGGCCACACTTGGAATACTGCATCCAGTTTTGGTCACCACGATGGAAAAAAGATGTTGAGACTCTAGAAAGAGTGCAGAAAAGAAGAACAAAGATGATTAGGGGACTGGAGGCTAAAACATATAAGGAACGGTTGCTGGAATTGGGAATGTCTAGTCTAATGAAGAGAAGAACGAGGGGTGACATGATAGCAGTGTTCCAATAACTCAGAGGCTGCCACATAGAAGAGGGAGTCAAGCTATTCTCCAAAACACCTGAAGGCAGGATAAGAAGCAATGGATGGAAACTAACCAAAGAGAGAAGCAACCTAGAACGAAGAAGAAAATTTCTGACAGTGAGGACAATTAATCAGTGGAACAACCTGCCTCCAGAAGCTGTGAATGCTCCAACACTGGAGGTTTTTAAGAAGAGACTGGACAGCCATTTATCTGAAATAGTTTCCTGCCTAAGCAGGGGGTTGGACTAGATGACCAACATGATGATGATGATGATATGATGATGATGATGATGATGATGATGATGATGATAATTAAAATTGCATCCCATTTGAAACCAATCCCAAGGGTCTTAGGTTCTTGATCCTAGACTTAAGAATATCTATCTGCAAGGCTGTCTATATTTAGGGAGTCAAAAAAGTCACATTTGCAACTACAACCATCGCCTGTTTTAAAGAGGCTGTTAAAAGGGGGGCAGGGCTTCTATTGCCTACCATCTTGATTTTTTTTGACACATACACATGGATATGCTCTTAAAAAAAGGAAGAGCATTATGTTCCTATGTACTGTTACTCTCTACTGAACCTTTATTTCTCTTATCTTTGGGAATGTATGTTTGCCAGCTATTTTTTTCCCCTTTCCCTTATGTTTATTTTGGTCCCCTGGAACAATATTTTGCAATTGCCTGAGGCAAATGGAAGTACAAGGCTTCTGAGGAAACAATGCTTTTTAATAAGCCTGAAGTGCTTGAAAACATAGGAACAAATTGGGTTGAAGGAGCAAGGCATGTTCCTGGAGCTGGAGTCTTCTCCCAAACCAATTAACTCAAGGTCTTCGTTAAGCACTCATCTGTTGTTTTTTTTCCAGACATGAAGAAAGACATCTTGATTTACTCAGTGGAGCATTGGAGTTCACTGGGGATTGAGGCATTCCTTTTCCTTTTTCACAAGGACCTGATGCTAGTTCAAGGCTGTTCATGCAGGTTAAGCATCTGAGCATCTGAAATGACATCATCATCATCATCACCATCATCAAAGAAAAAAAGGACAAGTATCTGAGTTGTTCCTGCTTACCGATGCCACTTTTAAAAAAGCAGCTATTTTAAGATCTTCATATTAGATGACAGTGCTTTCCTAGCAAAGATTCATGAAGAAGATAGTTACAGCTATAGCGATTCCTATAACTATACTCAGTACTGTACAATACACAGCAGTGCTTTTCAAACTTGGCAACTTTAAGATGTATGGACTTCAACTCCCAGAATTCCCCAGCTGCTGTGGAAGTTGAAGTTCACACATCTTAAAGTTGCCAAGTTTGAAAAGCTCTGGCATACAGAATACCAAGTATCAAATGGCTGCATAGACCGTTTTTTTAAATCTATAAATTACTTTAAATGTTTGCATTGGTTGCCATTTTCTTCTCAGCATCTCCTTACTTGTTTGATCAAGATTTTTGAATATTCTTAAGTACAATAATGTTAGCAAAGTACATCTGTGGGAACCACAAAAAAGGGCCTTGTCAGTGGTGGCCCTTTCTCTATGGAAAATCATTCTTCCCAACTCACAATTGGTCCTCATCTTGTTGCTTTTCAGTAAGGCCTTGAAGGCATAGTTCTGTCAGCGGGCCTGCGGATCATAAATCAGAGATGAAGCTGATCAAATTGTTGATTTGATTGTGCTGCCATTGCCATTGGATTGGGGGAGAGGGGGCTTTGGGGGTTTTATGTTGTGGATGTTTAATGTTGTAAGCCACTGGAATCAGTGTGTGTATCAGTTGGGTGCCATATAAATTTGTATAATAAATAAACAAGCAAATACATAAATGAACTTTTTTTAATGTTTGCTAATTCTAATGTGTTGGTCTCCTTAGGATTGCCTATTGGCCTACGGACCAGTTTTTTAGTCCATCATATATCGAGACAGATTATACAGAGACAGAGATCTCCTTCAAGTCAGTCTTAATTCCTGGTAGAATTGAAGCTTACCATGTCCTGGTTTCTACCTACTGCCTTTAACCACAAACAAACAAACAAAAAACAATAGCTTCTAACATTGTACAATACATGGAGATAATATAAATACACAGAGTGGAATAGAAAGACAGAGAGAGAAAGAGGGAGAAAAGGAAAGAGCAGCAACTTATAATGTATTTTTAGCAAAGTGTTGACAATACCAGTGTTAGCTGAAGCCATTGCCCCTGACTTTCTAATTACCTACCTTAAGGGTTTATATTTGTTTCATTACTTTTATTGTAGAAAAGAACATTCAAACTAATGCTAACATTACCTGACATTAAAAACCAAAACGTTATGTTCAATTTGAATTGATATTTGGTTGGTGGCAAAACAATTGCAAAAACTAAGGAAAAAAGAAATGTTCATTTATATGTGCTCTGTTTCACTGTGTTTGTACTTTGCTTTTTGCTGTCTGTTTAAATCAATATATTTAAAACCCATTTATTTGCTACATTTATAAGCCTCCAGTCAAGATGGCTTACGGTAAAGGCATGCAAAAGTAAAAATGAAGTAAATGCCTAAATATAGGCAACCAGTAGCAGGAAAACAAAGCATTAAAAATGTGTCTTTTGAATGGAATTATTTAGAGCTTGGTTTTCAGGATAACAAGACACCTGCCAAAACAGCTTTCTACCAGTAAAAAATGACTTTATTTGTGCTTGTGTGTGTGTGTTCTATAATTCTTCTCAAAGGGCTATTTGTTATAGGGAAGAAGGAGAAGACCAATCATAGTAGATTTCAGTGATGGTAGTAGTCTTTGGATGCCTTTTTCATCTGTCTTCAGGAGTTTTTATTTATATATTTGATTTATGCCCCACTTTACAACTCTAGTGAGCACTTATAAAAAGGGTAATAATTATGAAGAAAGATAAAGACTCCCTTATGTCTTTTCCCCCTGAAATCCATGTGGCTCCCACCCTGTTGATCTTCTGCAAAGATCTGAAAATCTGGTTGTTTCACCTGGCCTTGGGTTGACAGGAATGGGGCCCTTTCTTCAGGGGACTATTCTTTTTGTTTTGTTTTTGTGCCCAGATCTCATTTTGTTTTGGGTTGATATTGGTTTTTATGGTATTGTATGGAGAACTGTCCAAAGTCAGTTGGAGTCAGGCAGTGCTTGAATTAAGTAAATAAGTCGGTCAAACCTGAGTCTGCGAAGATTTCTTGGCAACAATATCGAACCCTTGAACTTCTTGGGAATTTCCCAACCAAGTACTAATCAGGTTGAGTCTTACTTAGCTTTTGGGATCAACATTAACTGCTATGACCGTAATGATTAATACACATTTTCTATTTTGATATCTGTTGTGCTCAGCACAGGAGCATCCATATGTAGAAAAGTAGCAGGTCTTTGATTCCACAGTTATGGCCACCATCTAGAATTCTTTGACAGATACACCACCCATGCCCCTCACTCCTGTAAATTGAAGAGAACAACATTTGCAAAATATCTAGTCTTTTAACTAAGTTCTGACCTGCAGATTCATACAGAACAAAGAAATTTTGCAGCCAAATTCTCAAAGCTCTTCAGTACCTTGATGTATTATCAATCAATTGCAATCTGCAGCACTGTACTAGTCAAAGATTACAGGAACAAAATATTTGACATAATCTGCCATTTGAGATTTCTTTGAGTGTCCCATTCATGGGGGAATGGCACTATGATTGTTTCTTTGCACAACAGAACTCTGGCCAATTGATTTGTCATTATTTTCAGGTTTTTGATTCTCAAATGTCATTTCTTTTCAGACGCTATACACCTTGATTATTTGTCTTGTATATTTTTAACACATTGAAGAGCCATAGTGGAGCAGTGGTTAGAATGCAGTATTGCAGGCTGACTCTGCTCACTACTAGTAGTTTGATCCTCACTGGCCCAAGGGTGACTCAGCCTTCCATCCTTCTGAGATCAATAAAATGAGGACCCAGATTGTTGTGGGCAATATGCTGACTCTGTAAACTGCTTAGAGAGGGCTGTAAAGCACTATGAAGTGGTATATAAGTCTAACTGCTATTGCTAGTGCTAATGTTAACAGGTTTTTTATAATAGTAGTAATAATAATAAAAATAAAAATAAAAATAAAAATAAAAATAATAAATAAAAATAAAAATAATAAAAATAAAAATAAAAATAATAAAAATAAAAATAAAAATAAAAATAAAAATAAAAATAAAAATAAAAATAATAAAAATAAAAATAAAAATAATAAAAATAAAAATAAAAATAAAAATAAAAATAAAAATAAAAATAAAAATAAAAATAAAAATATAATAAAGTTGGAAGGGACCTTGGAGATCATCAAGTCCAACCCTCTGTTCAGGCAGGTAACCCTATACCATTTCGGACAAATGGCTGTCCAGTATCTTCTTAAAAACTTCCAGTATTGGAGCATTCACCGCTTCTGGAGGCAGGTTGTTCCACTGGTTAATTGTTCTAACTGTCAGGAAGTTTCTTCTTAGTTCTAGGTTGCTTCTCTCTTTGGTTAGTTTCCATCCATTGCTTCTTGTCCTGCCTTCAGGCACCTTGGAAAATAGCTTGACTCCCTCTTCTTTGTGGCAGCCTCTGAGATATTGGAACACTGCTATCATGTCCCCCCTCTTTGTTAAACTAGACATACCCAATTCCAGCAACAATTCCTTATACGTTTTAGCCTCCAGTCCCCTAATCATCTTTGTTGCTCTTCTCTGTACTCTTTCTAGAGTCTCAACATCTTTTTTACATCGTGGTGACCAAAACTGGATGCAGTATTCCAAGTGTGGCCTTACCAAGGCATTGTAAAGTGGTATTAATACTTCACGTAAAATGGTTTTATTTTTTTATTGCTGCAGGCTATCCAGAACTATTTTGGCTATATCAATAAAAAGTAAATAAATATTCCCCCTCCCCCCAAAAAAGAGAGTCACCCCCAAGTAAATGGTGCAATGTAGTTTTTACTTAGTCTTATAAAATAATATAAGTCTTTATTTTATTCTTCCTACTCAGATAGTTCCTCATTCTCAAGGAAATAATTTCTTCACCCTAAAGTCAGATTGTGAAAATTGGTCATTGAATTGATCCTTAGAATAGGTGTGGGGAAAATGGCCTCTCTAGAAAGACAAATGTGAACTTTATTCTTTCACATGGGTGTGTGTGTCTCAACTGGAGAAAGTCAGAGGAAGCCAGTTTTCTTCAGAGGAGATCTACTTTCTTGTGAATCCTGAGTCTGCTTCAGCAAAAAATGTTTCATCCTGGCTGCTGGCCAATTTTTCTACATTCAGCAATTTCAGTTATCGCAAAATGTCCAAAAATAATTCTAAGAATGTGTCTGAAAACTTCCATGGGCAACTTTGATGTATATCATTAATAGTACATGCTCTTAAGTATTTCATGGTGATTTGGCATTTCAATTCATTTCTTAATTGGACATATGTTCTTCCTGTAAATTTGATTTTTGACCTGATAGGAGTGTTGCCCTAATCATTGACTCAGATAAATCTCTAGCAACTTTCTTATTTAATTTTTTTCCTGAGATATGAAAAGAATTTCTGTTCCCTCCATTTGGCTAGCCATTATCTGACAAAGATAATGAGGTATAAAGATAAGAAAGAGGAAAGAAATGAGTAGATCCCTGGGTGAAGATTATAATATATCAATATTCTGCTGCCAACATTGCAAAAACTAACAAATATATTTTGATTTAAGTTTCCCCCCCCCCCTGCTTTTTCACCCAGAATATTTTAGTCTGTGATGCAAGCTGGTAACAAATGTATAATGCTAATTCTTGATTTTGCCAAAATCAAAGGAGCAAAAATAATTTTAAAAATGGTAAATTAATATGTAAAAGTGTTAATGTTTTCTTTAAATAATGGGCAGCATATCTGAACACACTTCATAAGTATGTTTGCCTTGTTTTGAATTATATTAATTACATTTAAAATTTGTATGATGCAGAATAGTTGAAAGGGACCTTGGAGGTCTTCTAGTCCAACCCCCTGCTCAAGCAGAAAACCCTATATCATTTCAGACAAATGATTGTCAAATCTCTTCTTTAAAACCTCCAGTGTTGGAGCACCCACAAGTTCTGGATGCAAATCATTCCACTGATTAATTATTCTAACTGTTAGGATGTTTCCCCTGAGTTGTAGGTTGGGTTCGCTCCTTGGTTAATTCCATCCATTGCTTCTTATCCTGCCTTCTGGTGCTTTGGAAAATCAGTTGACTCTGTCTTCTTTTTGGCAGACCCTTAGATATTGGAAAATGCTAGTTCATTTTAACTTTCCCATGAATTCTAATACAGAATGTAAGAAAGATGCTTATCTTTTATATAAACAATAACATCACAGTATTTCTTATTAATTAATGCTTTGCAATTGTCAAGAAACTTGCAGTTTTGCCTAGAGGTTAAAGAATTCTCAAACTTTACTACCAAATAAATTTTATCATGCCTCTTCTCCATTAAAATGTACAAATTTCCATTGTTTAACAATATAGATAAGCAGTATTATAAAATTATTGTAGTATAGTAGAGCAATATAGCTCTTTTAGCAGCTAAAATTTGGCTGCTAAAAGAGAGCCAGTTTGGCCTAATGGCTAAGGCATCAGGCTAGAAACCAGAAGAGTGAGAGTTCTAGTTCTGCCTTATCCATGAAAGCCAGATGGGCCAGTCACTCTCTCTCTCAGCCCAATCCACCTCACAGGGTTGTTGTTGTTGTTGTGGAAAATATAGGAGATGGAAGGTCTGCTGGACATCTTCACTGCCTTGAGTTATTTGTAAAAAATAATAAAGGTGTCAACTCTGCAATGAACCTGGCTGAAGCCATCTTGCTCATTTTCAGTTGCCACAAGATTGGGGGGAGGAATGGGAAGTTTTATGCTAGCCTAAACAATTCTCTGTCCTGTGGAAACCAAGGTCATTTATGTTCCCTCAGCTGGGGGGTTGAACCTAATGGTAGAAAGCCTGCGAAACGATTTTATTGGGAAACGTAGTTGATTGCATAGGCTATGGGATGGGGAGTTTAACTTTGTAATATTGTTACTTTTTGGAGGGAACTTTAGTCTTGGTTTCACTTTTCACTGTGCCGATACTTGGTAACCAATAAACATGTTCCTAGAGGAAAACTCAAGCCTTGGAGTTCTGCTTTAATTGGTCTCATCTATCGGAACCATGACAAAAGGTGGAATATAAATAAATAAATATATAAAAAACAAAAAAAATGATAAGATTTTTTGTTGTTTGTTTTCTCTGTTGTTGCTTATTTTGACCATCAAACATATGTAGCGAACCAAAAACATTTTTCTATTTATTTTTTCTAATTATTCAGTGAAATTCATTTTCCAATAGCAGTTTATGCAGGACATATTTTGAAATCTCAGGAGAAATAAAAAAATCATTCTTATGTTATTCATTGGTTTTTAATAGCCTGAAATTACAAGTTTCAATTAGTTCTTAGTTTGTTTGTTTTAATCAAAGATCTGGCAGGGAATGGGAATGCAAGCTGGCTTAAACCAGCATTTCTTCATTAGTGCACATCTCTAGAATATTAAAAGGAAAATTTCCTGTTCACCAGTCCCTTAGGAAAAATAAGATTGGGCATAACTTTCCTTCCAATCATCTCACTGTTCTCCATAATTGTTCTCCATAAACCCAATTTTGTCAGAGAATTCTATCTAGTCTACTTCATGGTCCTTTCATCAATTTCATTGTCCCTTAGTCAATTTCACATCACCAACAGAAAATTCCCCAGTTTGATTTTCTCTGCTTATGTCATGAGGACTTGTGCATTGAAGCACAATATTCTTGGCAGCTCCTTATTATTATTTCTTAAAAAAAAACAAATAATGGCAGGATGGTTGGAGCATGTCTTCTTTCTTCTCACTGTGATACAATCAGCATTTTGATGGAGTGTAATGCCTATGGAGATTCCATCCCAGGGAACAGAAAACAGCTATGTTTTGATTTAATAATCCAGCTTTCTTCTTGCAGATAGCTAATCTTCTTCATTCATTGTCACAGCAATGGTCTGTCAGTGTACATTATATCTCACTTTTACAAATAGAATCTTCTGTTTTATCTGTTCCATCACACTACTTAGGACCAGCCGCTGTTGGGTTTTTTTCTTCCCTGAACTATGGCATTGGAGTATACTTTATTTTCCTCTGCTTACCTATTCTGCATGCTATACATTGCATTATAAGAGCTGGCTTTTCTGCTGCTGAATTCAAGGTGGCTCACAATTTAGAAAATATATATATTGTTGAGAACAAGACTAGCTTTGCTCATATTTACATAGATGAGATGCCTTTCTAGTGTGTGCGTGCATGCATGCATAAATACATCTCATTTATAACAGATTCCTTCTGACTATTCCAATGGTTTCTATAAGAACAAATACACGTAGCATTACTGTACAGGATAATAGGAGGCTTATTAGCTGAAGAAGAGAAATGCCAAGAAAAATATGATAGCATGTGTCAAGTAACCTGGCAGAAAAAAAGGGTTTATGAATTAGATTGCCAAATTTTGCTCACAACTTTCAGTGTTGTTATAAACTAGGAAATGCTTTAGTCCAGTAGTCTCTTCTTACAGTGGCCAACCAACCATACAAATATGCCCTGTAGTTTCCCAACAGTGGCCTTCAGAGGCAGTCACACTGCCAATAAGGCTAATTGATCCCATTACTTCCATGAATTGGGATCCCACCCTTTATAGAAGCCAACTAAGCTGGTAGCCAACACCACACCTTGTGGTAGTGAATACCAAAAAAATTCCTTTTTTTTTGTCTTGATTCTTCCAGTATTTAGTTTCATTGGATGACCCCTGTTCTAGGATTTGGGGAAGGGAAAATCCATTTTTATCCATACCCTGCCTTAACTTGTGAATTTCATTCATGTTCCTCTTATTTACCTTCTTTCTGTGGAGTCATGGTGGTGCAGTGGTTAGAATGCAGTATTGCAGGCTGAATCTGCCCACTGCCAGGAGTTTGATCCTGACTGGCTCAAGGTTGGCTCAGCCTTCCATCCTTCCAAGGTTAAAATGAGTGCCCAGACTGTTGAGGATAATAGGCTGACTATGTAAGCCACTTAGACTTATATAGTGCTTTACAACACTCTCTAAGTGCTATTGCTATAGCTATTCTAGACTAAAAAGTCTCAAATGTCCCACAGAGGAAAGCTGCTCCAGCCTCTCAATCATCTTAGTTACCTCCTTTGAACCTACTCTACCTCCATTATATTTTTCTAGATGCAGCAATTAGGACTGCATACAATATTCCAGAGGTGGGCACACCATTGATTTGCATCAGCAGGTATGATATTGGTATCTCCATTTCCAGTACCATTTCTTAATTTGCTTAACCTACTGTTGACCTTTTTTTTTTACATCTGATGCACACTGTTGACACCTTCATTGAACTGTTCACCATGATTCCAAGATGTCTTTTCCCATCAATTACTGCTAGCTCTAAAGATACATTGGCTTTAAATTAAACAAAATGTTCCACCCTCCTGCTGTCCAGTTGGCACATATCCATAGATGACAAATTATATTTGAACAAGTAGATAAGTTTTCAACAGTATATTTCAGAAGAGAAAAATAGCAACAGTAATAGTACTTAGGCTTATATACTTATCCACTCTCAGGATGGCTTATAGCATCAGCATATTGCCCTCAACAATCTGGATCCTCATTTCACTGACCTTAGGAGGATGGAAGGCTGAATCAATGTCGAGCTGGTCAGGATTGAATTCCTGGCTGTGGACAGAGTTTAGCCTGCAATACTGTATTCTAACTACTGCACCACCATGGAAGGCTTTGGAGCAGGGATATATTTCTTGGTACACAGAAGCAAAGGCTGTGCAAAATACTGGCTTTTTGGGAAGTATCTTTTGGGCAGTGTTGTTATTCAGGGTTTAAAGACCATGGTCTAGACACCAGATTTCCTGATGTTTTGCTTTCAAAGATGGCTGGCATTTTCAGAGTCAAGGTGGTCTGCTATGTTAACTCATATGCTATTCCTTCCTTCCATTTCCTATATATGCAATAACCCTGTAAGGAAGAAGTCTTTGCGTAGCATGGTATCAAGGCTGGAATATTGTTTGAAAACAGGCCTTCACAGGATCTGTTGGATGTTGTAGTGGGAAGTGTTGTTGATCTGTCAGTAGGGGAAAGATGTTTAGAAGATTGTTATCCTCTTGGATGGCACAACAAATAAATGCCTCAAGCCTGCACTTATTACCAATGTCTATTGGAGGGGGGCACTCATAAATGTGTCTATGTAGGTTTCAAGTATAGCATCAGCTATAACCTCAGGGTAGACTACTTCAGGAAACATATTCCATAGAATGGCCAACAGTTTAATTTATTAAGATAGATTATAATAAAAAAAAATGTTGTAAGAGTGGTTATGCTTCTCCTCTGCTTTCACTTAAACTGCAGTGAGTCAGAGAGGAGTCATCCTTAATACTCCCTTCTCAGGATTTAAGAAATGCATCTGTCCTCTTTGTTTTATTTATGGTTTCTGAATATTTGCTTCAATGCCATCTCCTTAGGTCTCTACCAGGCAAAAGTGGGAAAATAGCTTTGGCTATCCAGGAGATTCCAGTGGGACACTATTCCACTATTACTAGATTTGAGCTTCTTTGGTTCAAGCAAAGCTCTAGGGATCAGATAGGATTGTTGTTATCATATCAGCCTCAATACTATGAGTGCTTTCCTCCATACCTCTGAGCTGCTGGATGCTGTGGTTGGGTTAGTGGTGAAATTCACCTTATAATTTTTGGAGGACTTCAATCTGTGCTTTCTAGGCACAGACTCAAAAATACCTCAGAGTTCATGGCCACCAAAGCATCTATGGACATGACTCAGCTCATTGAGGACTGAATCCACAGGGAAAAGCACACATAGATTTGGGGAAGTAGCAGTGTGATCTGAAATTGAGAATTGTTACTATCAACTGAAGTCTTAGTCAGTGTTTGGAATGACCAAGTATACAGTACATGATTGTGCTTCTGAGGATTCTGACTGCTCTTAGTTCTTGGACAGCCATCTGGGTTTCAATTCTGGGAGATGAAACAGCAGAACAGATGCCTTTATTTGCACTGACAGAAGCCAAAGAGTGAATCTGACTAAGAACCTTTGTTAAGACTTGTGGCAGTAAGAGCAACAAAACACAATTAATCCATCCTTCTTATTGCAGCCACATTTTCCAACCAATGGTCTTATTTAAGGTGACTTGGTTGCTCTTGGGTAAGGAAGGACCAGAAGAGCACTTTTCAAGTCCCTGTGAGGAATATTTGAAGCATCTGTCAGATAAAGTTGCTCCAATTCACTCTGAGCTGGATGCCAGCTGGGCGGTCTGTAGGGAGTTGACTGAGGAAATGTCTTGCCCAGTTATTTGTGCTGAGTATGAGCTTGTTAGCTCTGAGTTCCTGGGACTTTAAATGTAACCATCTGGGTTTTAGAACCATGGCCCTCATGAGTAATCAAGGCCTCCCAAAAGTGCCATATATTTACGTCCATATGGTGGCAAATGCATCAATTGAGAAAGGGGCTGGAACTGCCACCTCTAAGGTGGTGATGATCTGGATCATTATTGCTGGATAAGGCAGAAGTGGACAATTTGTGTCCAATTCCAATCTTTTCTTTTTAGGAAGAGAGGAGCATCTGTGACCAGAAAGGCCTTTCCATAACGTCACCTTACATACCAATTGTATCTTTTTCAGGATTGCGAGGCCCTGCTTACAGTCATTCACATCTAAGTCACCTCCCAGTTGGATTTCTTCAGTTCAGTCTACTGCCTTGAAGAGCATCTAATAGCTGTGACTGGTCTAGAATTCAGTAGCACAGGTAAAATGGACATGCCTTGGTCAGCTACACTAGACTTCTGGGTGCAATTTAAGCCATAGTGAAAGCTATATTTGAAGTTTTCTCAACAGATCTTCTACCAACAATAAATGGAGAAGCAGCAGAATATATTTCAAAAGTTCAACCAGGTAGTAATTAGAACCACTTATTCTCATATTAATGATCAACTGAATCAATGCCAGAAGAAATAGTTATAAAATGTTATATTGATGTATTATTTCTCAACATGGTGTACATAGCATCCCCCCCTACCTTTTCTCATAACGGATTAAGAGATAGATTCAACTGAGAGAGAATGATTGATGCAAAGTCATCCTGTGAGCTTCCATGGTTGAGGAGGAAGTAGAACCTGGATTTCACCACTCGTCCAATACTACAATGACTTCTAAGTGGGGCTTGAAAAGAGTGGAGGTCTTTTTTGTACTACTATTCCTATTCTGTTTTCCTTTACTTGAGTGCAACTTAAGTGGTTATTGTGTCCCAGTCACAAATTCCTACTGGTAAAGTATGGCTTACAATATGGGGCTCCCTGACATGGAGAAACATAGACCCCCCCCCACTCCCCCATAGAATTATCTCACTCCAGTTAAATCAGCTCCCTTCAGAAAAAGAGAATTACATTAAGACAGTATAGTAGAGATCATAGGTCACTTTATTCTTTAGGAAGGGGAAGAAAAGTTATCCCTTGAACTGGATGTAATTATTAAAGGCAAATGAGTCTAACAGAATTTCCCCAATCCTCCCCCCATAAAATAATCCCCCCATAAATTTCCCCAATCCCTCCCACCCAAAAATAAAGCAACATACATTTTTTTTTCATTATTTGGATTTCAAGCAAACCAAGACTTCTTCTGACGTGAGGGAGAAAGAGATATAATAATTAGGTTTTGAGAGTATGCAATACTTCTTTTGAAATTGTTAATGGTCTAATTGTTAGGCTCAATCAATTAGACTGGAACTCACAGCAGGAAATATAATTATTTTAATTATTCTGAATCGGAGAATGACGTGTGCCGAATTCAAAGAGATTTTGTTATTTGCCTTGGCCATTGGTGATTAAATGCTCCCATGAAGGATGAAAGGAAGGTTGAGAAATATCCACCAAGCAGAAAAATGAAAGCAATTGTTTCTTTGTTCCTCTCGTTTTGCTTGCATGTGTGTCCATGTATGTATATGCATGAATGTGTATATGTATGTATACACACACACAAGCATACATATATACATACATACACACAGAGAGACAGACAGAGAGACAGACAGACAGAGAGACAGACAGACAGACAGACAGACAGACAGACAGACAGACAGACAGACAGAATTAGCCTAGACTTGTTTAATGGATCTGAGGAAGCATCTAGCATGTTGAAAAATGCTCCTACTGCAAGCATTCAGAAATGTAATTATTTCATGTCATCACTCCTTTTGTCCTTTGTCTTTGCTGCTCTGGCATCCATCAGACATTCCCCTTACCTTCCAGAAAATTAGAGGAACAAAAGTAAACAAGCAAAGAATAGTTAAACAGATGGTACAGGGAGACATCCTATAGTTATCCTGTCCAGAAATTTATTGCATAAACCTCCGCAAACATCTGGCCAAACCCCCTGAAGCATTTTTATTTTATTATTAGCTCTGCCTGTTCAGTTTGATGGTGTTGCTATTAAATGCCAGGCCAGTTCATAATAAGAACTCATTCATCCATAACTGAATCATGGGCTAGGAAGTTGGTTGTGGCTGTAGTTTGAGACACGTTAATCATACCCAGTTTTACCTTCTTGAGCAGACTGCAAACTAGAAGATTAGGGTGGGAATAGTTTCTAGTGCTTTCACCAGGAAAAATTTGTATCCAGTCTGAGTTTTGAAGGCCTCCCCTCAGTGGTCTATATGGACAGTTTAAAGATGTTGACCAGATATTATTTGCCCAGTTACATAATTTCCCTTTTGGACTGCTTTATCTCAGAGATGATGTTGCAGAACCATTAAATTGGGATATGTCATGGTGGCCAAGACCATCTGAGGGACCCTAACATTAACTGACTTTAGAGAACTTCAACATCCATGTTGAGGCTAGAGCAGTGGTCTTCAAACCTGGCCCTTTTATGACTTGTAGACTTCAACTCCCAGAATTCCTCAGCCAGACATGCTGTCTGAGGAATTCTGGGAGTTGAAGTCCACAAGTGATAAAAGGGCCAAGTTTGAAGACCCCTGGGCTAGAGACTTTGGAACTTCATAGCTTCAATCAATTTATTACAGCCAAAGGCCACACATAACATTCAAATAACATTCAAATAAACATTCAAATAAAACAAAACTAAACAGAACCATCACAAGTGGACATAGCAAGACATCACAATCAATGGGCGACCAAAGTCTGCCTAGTTTACAGACAGTATATCAAAAACAAGCTAGCTTCAGAAAAACTGAATTATACTGATCTGACTTCATAGCTTCATAATTGACTGAGTGACTAGCTATCTAGCTATGTATCCTGCTTTTTCTCTAACAGTAGATGATCTTGCCTAATAGCAATGAAACAGCATAATCCCCAAAAATGTTTGCATCAAACCAAGTTCCAAGAACAGGTACTGTCTTCTGGGATAATGTTTGGTTTTGCATTCCACCTGTGTTCCTGGAGGCTGATATGGCCCTCCAAGGATCAAATCCTATAGGCACAAACATTGCTTCTCCTTGCTTAAAATGTTTGCAAATCATCTCAGCTAATCTCGTTTATATATCCCTTTGCTCTTATTTTCATTTTCTTCATTATGTGGCATATTCTGTAATGGTGAATTTCTTTTCTCCAATACATAGGCATAACAATATGCTAAATCTTTCCTTAGGCAAGGCTTAATCCACATTTGAAATTTAAGAAGCACATAGACCCAGATTCTTCCCCTGCCACGCTCTCTATCTAGCTGAATGGTTAAATACATATTTATATCATTTTTCTTTTCTCTCTCTCTTTAAAACAGTTTCATTCAGAGTGTGAGACCAGACAGCTGCTAAATATTAAAATTCATATTTATAAGGAAGTGTTATGCAAATGTATTTCTAAACCAAGAGGTTTGAAAGAGATTATTTCTTTTCTCCTAATGCTCCTAAATATTACATGTTTTCTTTTTAAAAAAGGATCCCATATGTAGCAATTGAGTCCTTGCACATAATATTTAATTTTAGATCAGAGTTCCTCTCCTGTTGATAATACTAATGCTGGACCAAGCATCTTTCAGAGTTTGCAATCACTCAAAAGCTTATTTAAAAAGTGTCTGGGTACCAGCTACAGTCAGGGAAAAAACAAAGACAAGTCCTGCTAGATCAAGCTGGTGAACCCTCTAAGGGGAATCTGAAGTTAGAAGATAAAGAGAAAGAGAGAAAGAGAAACACACACAGAGAGAGACAGAGACAGAGACAGAGACACACACAGAGAGAGAGAGAGAGAGAGAGAGAGAGAGAGGGAGGGAGGGAGGGAGGGGGGGAGGGAGAGGGAGAGGGAGAGGGAGAGGGAGAGGGAGAGACTTCAGGTATACCACCACTCGGTATGGAAGTTCCATTATGTAGCTAACATGGCTGGTAGCTACCACTAAATCTTTGTTGTATTATTTGTACACATGGTTATACAAATACATAGATGCAGAGACAGATGGAGGGGATGCTATTGCCCTATAATGCTGTTATAATGACCTCACAAAGCTCATCAATGATTCCAGATGGCCACTTCTGGAAAGAGATGCTGACAGGAAGCATTCTCAGTCTGATCTATCAAAGCTGTTCTTCATATTTCTTAACAGCCCATTTCAGAGAGGTTCAGGTATCTTCCAACTTTATAGCTCCTAGTTTCAGTACATTAAAAAGTGGTGATACATGCAAACAAAAGAATACATGTAGTCCTCAACTCATAACAGTTCATTTAGTGTCCATTTGAAGTTACAACTGCACTGAAAAATTAACTTGTGATTGTTTTTCATACTTTTTCCACATTTACAACCATTGCAGCATCCTCGTGATCACATGATCAAATTTGGGTGCTTGGCAACTGGCATGCATTTATACCAGTTGCAGGCAGGCCATGTGATCACCTTTTGAGACCTTCTGACAAGCAAAATCAATGGGGAAGCCAGGTTCACTTAACATCATTATTACTAATTTAACAATTGCTGTGATTTGCTTAACAACTGTGGAAAGAAAGGTAAAAAAATTGAGCAAAACTTACTTACTATCTTATTTAATAACAGAAATTTTGGGCTCAGTTGTGATCACTACGATGAGGACTACCTGTACACACATGCATAAAGAAGAGACAATGTATCTTTTATATTTGTATGATGAATGTCAACCTTCTACAGTATATTGTGTATAGAATATTATCTGTGTATTACCTACACATGGCACAACATAGGAGAAGAAACCCATCAGGACAAGATTCAGCAGTCCATCTGCATTTAAAAAACAAAGGTCACTCTTTTGAAGACAGCAAAGTCCACATTTTGGACAAAGAGGACAACTGGTTTGAAAGAGGGATAAAAGAGGCCATCTATGTCAAAATTGAACATCTCTCTCTCTCGACAGAGAGGGAAGGATATGACATCATCTATCTCCAGTCTACAACACAGTCCTTTTAGCAGTTGCAAGAAGGCTCCACATGCCTTTGCACCACTCAGGTGACCCTGATGACACAGATAAACCTCCAGGTGGCCTCAACAACTCTCTAAAATAATGCAAATGACCAACTGTCTGCAAGGAGTATAAATCCTTCCATTCCCCACCATCCAGTCAAAGCTGAAGAAGCTTCTTGGATGAGAAATTAAACATCTTCAAAGAAAAACAAGAAAGTCCAGTTGTCTCATGAAAAAGCATCTTTGGGATAACTATGACTTGGATGACTGAGAATCTACATAGATATTATTTCTATCTATCTATCTATCTATCTATCTATCTATCTATCTATCTATCTATCTATCTATCTATCTATCATCTATGTATCTATCTATCTATCTATCTAGTTTTGAATGGTCCAACACTGGAATTTTAAAGAAGAGATTGGACAAACATTTGTCTGAAATAGTATAGGGTTTCCTGCCTGAACAAAGGGTTGGACTAGAAGACCTCCAAGGTCCATTCCAACTTAGTTATTCTGTTATTCTGTTCTGTTATTTTGTTCTCTATTATGTACTAAGTATCTATATACCCACCTACCTTAAGTCTTAAGACAAGTCATATTCTGCTTTTACTTCCTACTTAATCCTGTATCTGAAAAGGGAATCTACACATGTTTTAGGCATGAAAAAATACAAATATTACCCATTTAATTGGAGTTCAAATAATATCAATAGAATGCTAGAAATCCATGTAGGAGTACAAGTTTTGGATATTTGGGGATCATTTAAATTGATTAATATTATTTAATTTGATTCATAGTTTCTGCAATTAACCCAACTTTTGACAGTTCACAACAACCTAGAAACACAATGTCCACAATAAATAACAACAGCAACAAGAATTCTACTCTACAGGGGGTCTATTAGTTTCCTTAGCCTTCCAAAACAATTCAATTTTTAATATCTTCCAGAAAGCTAACAAGGAGTGGGGCAGGCTAATCTTTACATTTTAAATAGAGGGAAAGTCATGTAAGACATGACTGGGAATGTGTGGTTATTTAAAATCTCATTTCTTTTAAGAAGGACATTTTGTTCCAGTGGTTTTCTTGATCTTTTTGAAAATCTGTGTAACATGTTTTAATGATCTCTTTCTCTTTTATACCATTGCTCTCAACGTATGGGAGACATTATGTGAAAGCTGATGTTCTGCAGAAATTGTACAGGTATAAAAAGCTGTGCCCAAAGTTACAGAATCCATGCCCCTCTTGCATCCTAAGGCTCATCAGTAATCCATAATAAACATCTCTAATGAAATGGATATGAAAGGAGCCCCCGACTCAGAATCCCCCAGGCATACCAGTGGAGAGTGCACTGAGTTACCCTTGCCAATAATCAAACATTAGGAATCAGCTATCATTTCTTTTCCATGCAAAGTTCTTTTTCACTCTGAATCCTAAATTGATGACGCCATCAAAGCAACAAAAGTGTTCAGCACACAGAGTGGCTCTGAATTGAGAACCTTTGTTTTAAATGTTATCTCCTGATAGAATTTATTTATTTTTTATTAAATTTATATGCCAGCCTTCTCATTGTGGAGCGACTCTCGGCAGCTTACAACATCATAAAACAGCACTATAAAATAAATAAAATGTTAAAACGTTAAAAACATTAATCGTTTTAAGTTGTAAAAGACAAGATAAAAAAGGAGTCGATGCAGAAACAGGATGGTGGTGGGATCTTCTTCTTAGTCTACTAACCAACTCCATTGGAGCTCCATGCCCCAACAATCTGGGTCCTCATTTTACTGACCTCGGAAGTATGAAAGGCTGAGCCAACATTGAGCTGGTCAAGATCAAACTGCTGGTAGTCAGCAGAATTAGCCTGCAATACTGCATTCTAACCACTGTGCCACCACAGCTCCCAAGGCCACATCTTGGCCAATATTCTAAGGAAAAGGTAGACATTGTTTCTCTGGTTATTATATTGGAAATCCAGTCCCCCCCCCCTCTATTTGTGTAAGCATCCATAGCAGTCATTACATTTGGTGTTTTTCCTCCACAGCTAATTCATAACCCTCTGTTTTGTGAAGTGACTGGAAGGCAGAAAAAAACAATTTCCTCCATGAAGACAAGGAGCACTTGGCTCACTTTCTTCAGGAATGCAACTCTTGGGAGAAAAAAAAAACATTGTATTGCCTGTCAAGGTAGTTCTGGCTTTATTAAAGGGGGGAAAGAGTGGATGGGATATGGAGAAAAGCAAGCAAAAAGGAGAATTGGTTAAGGTACATTATCCAACCTCATGATAGTTCGACTCTAAAAAAAGGAGTTAGGTTTTGAGAATGAAATAGTTACTTGGTTTCCAACTTGGCACACTAACCGTGGCCCACTTTCCACAAGTTGAATATACTTGGGATACTTCTAAAACAGTATTTTATAATTCACTCAGTCCTGGGAAGTCAAGGAGAGTACTTTGAGAAGCTCTGACAGGAATAAAGCAGGTACTAAAATGATATACCAAACCAAGTTTCCACAGACTGCTGTGATATTTTTTCCCCCACCAATTGTACCTAGTTTGCTTTCTAATCAGCTATGCCGTGAAGGCATTCCATGGACTTCTGAGAAAGCTACAGGATTTCTCTTTTGTCAGGTGCATCGATTCAGGACCTTGGTTTGCTGCTGTCTTCTCAAGGAACTGCAAGACTCAGCTAACAATATTGATTAGCTCTAAGCAACAGTGAAGAATTCGCTAGATATAAACAAGGAAGAGAGAATGAGATGGCAACATGATCTCAGAGGCTGCCTTTTGCTGAGCTAATTCCTTTGCTCAGATTGATATAAGAAGCAGAAACCAAAATAAAGAAGAGATTAAAAAATACCCATGACAGTGACTACCAATATATTAAAGGAAAAAGACACAATATTTAAACAGATTCAAACCTAACTACCTTATTTCCCTACACAATACAATACCAGCTTCAAATTTCTCATCTCCTCTTTAAAGCCATAGAATCTCTAGATTCTCCACATTTCTTTGTGACAGAAATAGGCTCCAGTCTAAGAAAATGTCCCTCTTTCCAATACCCTGATAAACATTACTGCCTTAAAACATCTTCCCTGAGCCAATGCAATCCTAAATTGCATTAACAGAGGGATTCAATCAAGATCACGTGAGGTACTAATACCACTCTATAAAGCCTTAGTAAGACCACACCAAGAATACTGCAACCAGTTTTAGTCACCACAGTATAAAAAAGATGTTGAGACTCTAGAAAGATTGCAGAGAAGAGCAATGAAGATGATTCGGGGACTGGAGGCTAAAACATATGAAGAAGGTTGCAGGAACTGGGCATGGCTAGTCTATTGTATAGAAGGACCAGGACAGACATGATAGCATGTAATAACCGCCCGGCCGCCCTCTTCAGGGTGACCCGCTCTCTCCTCCAGTTGAGGGAGGGAGGGGATCCCCTGGAGGGGAGGGCCGAGGACTTTGCGCAATATCTGTATGACAAAGTCGCTCGGATCCAAGAAGGCCTTGACTCTGACTGGGTGGCCCCGGGGGAGGAGACGGGAGCAGGTCTTGAGACTGTTGTATGGGA